>NC_046156.1:139592244-139779744 GCF_011064425.1 Rattus rattus
TTTATGTGTTAGAATATTTAAATATTAGACATGCCTAATACCCTTAAAATAAATTTTCCCATTATTAATTTTTTCAAATATAATTTTAGATATAGGTATGATAAAGTATGTTTTATTAGAAATTTATGACAAAAATTTGAAACATTAATTTATATATAATAAAGTACCTATTTTCAAAAATAGACAAAAATTACTTCGGAAATATACAGATACTAAAAATAATGATGTTTTCATTGATTTGTAAGAATATTTATTTTATTAAAATGACTCTGAAAGAACGATTTTTATTTCTTTTGTTTTATTTTATTTATGTGTGTGTGCATAGTATGTGTGTAACCTTGAAAAATTAGGGTTACAGTATGCCTGCTCAGTTATGTTGAGCTCTTTATTAAACTCAATTGTTCTTTAATTTGCCTCCAGTCTATTCATGACTTTTATATTAAGTACAGAACTTCAGTGTGAATTTCTCTGTTGAAATTTTAATATGTAATGATATTGTAGTTGATTCAGCCATAGGGCACACAAAAACAACATGCAAATTATATGATCACAGTGGAAGAACTGAACCCTTAGGAGAGACAAACATTTAGAAAAGTTAACCATGTTCCATCCTTTTGGCTTCATTCCAAACACGTAAATCTTCCCTACTGGTACTCAGGTAAACAAAAATTTTGAAACAATAATAACATACAAGAGTATCTACCCTCTCACCATTCCTTTTTAAGAAGAAAGTCTGGCAGCCAGGTGATTTTCATTGTCACTTTGATTGGCTGGAATATCAACAAGGGGGCATCCCTCTGTGTGTGTGTGTGTGTGTGTGTGTGTGTGTTTCATGGTGTTTCCAAGATTTATATGAAGAAGGAAGATCCTTTTTGAAGATGGATAGAACCATTCGACAGGTTTGGTTCCTAGACTGGAAAACAACTATAAAAACAACATCTGGAGGAGAAAGCAGACAACACAGGCAGGCAGTCTATTTCTCTAATTCTTCATCTACTGAAATTTGAGCACCTAGCTTCTTACAATGACAAGATGTGAGCTGCAATAAACATTTCCTTGTCAATGTTGCTTCTTGAAAATAGATTTTTTTCATAGCAATGAGGAAAAGAAGTCTAATGTGTATATATTGGTCTAACCAATAGTGTTCTGACTAGAAATAGATGCAGACAGGTACTTATGACATCTATAAGTAGAATGGTTCCTAAAGTCCTAGAAACAAGATATTGATGTAAGTTTAAGCTTATGAGCCCAAGTATTTTTAAGGATACCCCTTAATTTGTCCTATCCTTGGCTGATTAGACCTTCAAAGTAAAGGAAATATAAATTTGGCCATGGTCAGTGACTCAAGGGTTTTTTGTTTGTTTGTTTGTTTTTTGTTGTTTTATTTTGTTTTGTTTTGTTTAGTTTTGTTACTGCCATGGGTTTAAATATTCTAGATCATAGAAAATAGTACTGCATGCATGTACTTTTAATTAGAAATGCCAGCTTTGTACCTGCATTTTCTGTAGAAAGGACAAACTCGGGATTAAAAGTCTTGTGGGTTGGTGGGCGTCCATATCTCTCCATTGGTGTTCTTGCCTGGCTACAGGAGGTGTCTCTTCTGGGGCCATATCTCCAATGCTGTGACTCACAGCTAAAATCACTCCATTGATTCTTTGGCACCTCCTTTATCCCAGATCTCTGTTTCCGCCTGGAGATGTGCCCCACCACCACCACCATCTCCCCAATCCATGTGATTTGCAGATCTCCATTTATTCTCATGGGAATCTAGCTTGTCCCTCCCCACACCTGATCCTGAACCTTCCCCCATTCTCCTCTCCATCTCCTTTCTCACCAAGCTCCCTGTCTCCATCTGCCTCATGAACATTTTATCCCCTGTTCTAAGTGAGATTCAAGCTTCCTCAATTGCACTTTCCTTCCTGTTTAGCTCCTTTGGGTCTGTGGATTATAGCATGAATATCCTATATTTTATAGCTGATATCCACTTATAAGTGAATACATGTCATGGATGTCTTTTTGGGACTGGATTACCTCACTCAGGATGATATTCTCAAGGTCCATTCATTTGCCTGAAAAATTGAGGATGTCTTTGGAGAACAGCCAACCAATAACCAGCCCAACTTGAGAACTTTCCCATGGGCAAGCAACAATCCCTGACACCATTAATGATACTCTGTTTGCAGACAGCAATCTAACATGGCTGTCTACTGAGAACCCTGAGCCAGCAGCTGACCCAGACAGATGCACATACCCACAGCCAAACCGTGGATGGACATTGGAAACTCTTCTCTAAGAACAGGAAGAAGGATTGAGGACTCTAAGGGAATAGGATATCCACAGGAAGACCAACAGAATCAACTAACATGGACCTTTAGGGTTCTTGGAGACTGAACAACCAACCAAACAACATACACGAGCTGGACCTAGGCCCCCTGGCACATATGTAGCAGATGTGCAGCTCAATCTTCATATGGGTCTCAAACCACTGGAGCAAAAGTTCTCCCAAAAGCTGTTGCCTGCATATGGAATATGTTCTTTTAACTGAACTGCCTTGTCTGACCTCAGAGGTAAAGGATGTACCTAGTTTCACAGAGATTTAATAGGCCAGAGTGGGGGGCATACCCAGGCAGTCTCAACCCACTTAGAGAAGAAAATGAAGGGGGTGGGGAAGGATTGTGGGAAGGGGTGACCAGAAGAGGAGCTGTGAGTGTGAAGTAAAGTGAATATTAAATAATGATGATGACGACGATGACAATGATGATAATAGTAATAATAATAATATTAATATTAATAATTTCAGAAAGAATGCCAGATCTTTGGCTTGTTTCTCTTAAAAAATTTTTGTTATCACTCAACAAAATGATGTCTCAGATTTTATTAACACTGATTAGGAATCTTAGGTTTTTAGAGCACATATTTACATGCATGCCCAATACTGAATAGGGTTATATTTTAAAATACATATTAAATATCTTTCTTCAATTAATCCTTGACCTGTCTAGCATTATGCTAGATCATCATTTGTCAAAGACAGGCTTGAACTCTTTTGTAGTGGTAGATAGCTGTGCTACAGGTAGAAAGGCTGTGTTGTCTATCAATACATCCCAAACATCTAGAATAATATTTTTCTTATATTTGAAATAGGTCATTATTTATGTAGCAAGTCAATATTACATTGCACAGTGTCTTAGTAAGTTTATAATTTTCAGTGTAAATGGTATCTATGAATAGAGAAGGATGTGTATCAGAAATTGTAAATAAACATGATGATTCTGAAAAAGAATTGAATCTGTGTAAAGCCCCAAAAACTACCACATCAATCTCTATCATATAAAATATAATCAACAGCATATTACAAAATTGTGTAACAATCAAGAATCTGAAGAAATCTAATTTCATAAATTCAAGATCTCATTTACTCAAAGAGCAAAATAATGGAAGACCCAATAAATCTAATCAAATATTAAGCAGTAATGAACAAATGACACACATCAAACAATAAATCACAATGGGATGACTTTCTTCATTTGTATTTTCAAGGAAAAAAGAACATGATGACGGATAAAAAAACTATTGGAAATATAAATAAAGACATCTGGAAATGTCTGTACTTTAAGAAGCCTAAATAAATGTTACAGTTGAAAAGAATGAGAATGAGCTCATTGGGTTACACTTATTCTTGAGATGAAGATTGCATGTAGGCTGACAAAGAATTAGCACTACTTGATATTAACTTAATATTAATTACTCAAGAACTAGAGGTTTGTACCAGTGGGTCATGACAACTGAACCAGCAAGCAGTATCCTAAGTACTAGAGCTCTTAAAGGCATCTGTAAAACTGAACCATGATAGTATGTGGTTTTGAAATTGAGGCCAGTAGGTAGGAGAAATACTCTTGAATTCAAACAGTTGCAGATGACAGAACAGCTATGGATCCTAGTGTTTAGAAGAAACCTACAAAAGGTCTTTTGATCTCTTATTTCTTCCTAGTAATCAACCCAGGTACTTATTTCATAACAAGTTATAAAATCAAAGTGAGAAGATATTCCAAATATTTCATCTTGTATTTTATTATGTTTATTACCACACATTAATTTTAGGTCTCAATGTAACTGTACATTTTTCACCTAGAACACTTTAATAGATACATTAAATATGTTTCCAATTTTAACTTTGGAAAAACATCTTAGCTTTAAGATAAAAATATGTATTATTTATTTTCTTTGAAACCACAGCAGGATTAATTGTGGAAAATTAAATCAGACAATTGCCAATTATTAAGATTATCCCTGGAAATTGAATGTAAGGAAACCTTATTTTATAGGTTTTTTACAGTATACAGTAGAATATTTTCTTATATTGTATTATATATTATACATTTATATTTTACACTATATATATTATATTATATAAAGAGAGAGTCATTTTAAGCTACTTCAATATACATGCCCTAGAAGGTTTTTGCATACAAGGCTGACTGCAGTGAACTAAGCAGAAAAGCCAGTGCCCTTATGTATCCCACATTATAGTGAAGGGAAAGAGTTAATGAAATTATTAATGTAGTATATTATATGATAACTCTAGAGAAAAACTTAGGTTGTGGAGACAGACATTGTTTCTCTACACAATTACAGTAATATGATTTTAGCGACCTTCTCTTTCATTATTAAGAAATACTTTTAATAATTTATTTAAATTCCAAATTAGAAGGGCCTGCCCCTTCAAATTGCTACAGGACCCTTTGTCTTCTGGACTACAGGAGGTAAATCCTGGTTTTGTTCTGGCAAGTTTCACACATCTCAATTTCCTGGTGTTGTTCAAGTAATGAAAGCTCTACAGTGTAGATCTTTAAGTGTGCTAGGACAGTTTGGCCTGTATAGTAAATGCCAGAACATGTGGAGCTACAGACTAAGTCTCTGCCACAGAAAGAAGACAGCAAGAACTCCAAGAAAGCAGGAGAGCGGGAAAGCAAGCCACCAAGCAAGCAAGCAATCAGGAAAGAAAGAAAGAAAGAAAGAAAAAAAGAAAGAAAGAAAGAAAGGAAGGAAGGAAGGAAGGAAGGAAGGAAGGAAGGAAGGAAAGAAAGAAAGTTAAAAGAAAAAAGAAAAGGGTTTAGGAAGATGGGGGGCAAGTCCATAAAGCCTTAAGAGCTACCCTTAGGAACTCTTGGAAAAGAAAAAAATGGAAAGGAAAGAAAAATAAAGAAAAGGAAAGGAAAGAGAAAAGGAGAAAAGAAAAGAAGAGAAAGGAAAAGAAAAATAAGCATCTACAAACATCAGCAAGGAGGTTAAGCAATTTGCGTACTATGTATACTCCATGTATTACCATTGATAGTCGGCTATGGCTTAACACTGCCTTTAGCTGAGGATCACAGCTTTCATCAAGCCTCTTTTGATAAATCCTTATGTGTCCTCTGTTATGCACTCCTAATCTTGCAACATCAGGTTGATCTCATGAGATTCTGTTCAACCTTCCAAAAGAAGGAAATTGGATAACATTCCGTGTCTATCTATATCTATATAGATATAGATAGATAAATAGATAGATAGATAGATAGATAGAAAGATAGATAGATAGATAGATGATAGATAGATAGATAGTGTGTGTGTATCTATGTTGAAGATAGTCTTTCATATCATTTTTGGACATCACAAATAGAATATGGTTTCTTTAATATAGAGAACACATATATTTTCTTGAATATCACTGGATGTGACTATCTATACATCTCTTAGACCAGGTTTATCTGTGCAGCACTGTGTTTAATCCATGTCAATTTATTTCAAGTATTATAACAGAAAATGAAAGTATAGATATCAAAGGTTAGTGTTTCTGGAACAAATGTAAAAAAATTAAATTTATATATACATTCCTTCCCTATAATGATCTAAACCCATACACAGTTTTCTACCACAAAAATTTCTTTTCCTTAGCCAACATACATTCACATCATGTTTGAAGAAACAGAATTTAAAATATCAACTTCAAGCATTTTATAGGGTCACTTGGAGCCTGCATTCCTTTTACTTCTGCACAGATGTATTGCATTATGGCCCAACACTTGATGAGTACATGACATATTAAATTATCATATATGCTCACAATACAAGAGCATGCTGGGACAGTATCCCTGTGATAAAATATTCCAATTCAAAATAAGAATTTCACAATGGGTCCATCATAGTGTGATCAGTATCTTACTGCCCACAATAGAGATAATTTATTTGTCCAATGTCTGCCCTTCTAAGATTTCTGTTGAGAGAAATTTCTTTCATTTTTTTTTTTCATTTCACAATACAATATCCCAACTACTACCAGCTGGGAATGTTTTTCTCACAGGGGAGTTGCAGGGGCATGGGTCCTTTAGCTACAGAATTTAATTGTTTTGGAGTTTTGGTTGTAGTCATGAAGATACTGCTACCATGCTGTGGGTGGGACCATGATTCTACTCTTAATGAAATTTTCTGTTCTATTTAACAAAGTTTGAACATAATATTAAATTGAGTTTTGTTAACAATGTGTATTTTGGATGTGTTTTACAATCCAGATATTACTTTAACGTAGTAAATCATATTTATATTCTTTTAAAAGGACATTTGTGTCTTTATAGACTCTCCTTTTTACTTTCCTTGCATGGAATATAGAAATACTAAATATAAAATGTGAAAAAAACACAAGAAAATATGTTTAAGTGCATTCACAAAGAATGATAATCTCAAAATACACACTGCAATAATTATAAAATTAATGTAGATATTTAAAAATATATTAAAAAGTTACAATCAAAATAGCAGTAAAGCCTCATGGATATGTAAACACTGCAACTGGACAGTTTCCTCCATCTGAATAGAATTTGACACATAAGAAGAGAAGGGGAGGGGTTGGGGATTAAGCTCAGTGGTAGAGCGCTGGCCTAGCAAGTGCTAGGCCCTGGGTTAGGTCCCCAGCTCCTAAAGGAAGGGGGAGGGGTTAGGGGGATGTTGGCCTGGAAACCGGGAAGGGGAATAAAAATCGAAATGTAAATAAAAAATACTCAAGTTAATAAAGATGAAAAAAAAAAAAAAGGACCATGTTGTTTTCAAAGCTCTCTGGGGTTTGTACAGATCTCTCTCTCTCTCTCTCTCTCTCTCTCTCTCTCACACACACACACACACACACACATTTTAATTCTGAAGCTGAATAATGTAAAGATTTTGGAGACAAATGGAGATTAAAGTAAAGCTTTGAAACAGTTTTAAAATAAAGCTGTTGACTGACTTTGAAACTTAGCAGCTTATCATTTAAAACAAAGAAAGAAAAAGTATAATTCAACAGTACTATGACATCTATACCAAAAACTGGAAGTAAAGAATATTATATTTTAAACCTGAGCTGACAACTTTGTTATAACTTTTCAGAATGATAAGATGCAGTTTCAAATGAAGGGATAAATCCTCAACTTCATGAAATTTTCTGAGTCATGATTTATTACTTTAAGATCATTTTAGTAAAACTTCTGAGCTGATTTCATAGAAATAAACTTTAATCTTTTTATTATCTTGTGACCCTTTGGGTCTATTATAAAAGTGAAATAATCTGTACAGTAAAAAATATAAGAAATTAATAATGAAAATGGGCAAGTCTATAAACCAGCCTATAAGTTTATGTATACTTTCTTGTTTAACTTCTATTTTTTATTTCAATATCTCAATTATTTGTGATAAATATGTTTACCTAGGGGATTTGTACAGATTTCTCTCTCTCTCTCTCTCTCTCTCTCTCTCTCTCTCTCACACACACACACACACACACACACACACACACACACACACTTTTAATTCTGAAGCTGAATAATGTAAAGATTTTGGAGACAAGTGAAAATTAATACTTTATTACTAATGATTCATTTCTAACTACTTATAGATCAATCTAGAACAATGAGTACTTACAGACCAATCTAGAACAATGTTATCCAGGGTTCATATGGAAATATCTGGAGAAGACTAGATAGTAGTAGTTACATCTTGGTGTATGTGTGGGTGAAGATTATTTCTTACTGGCACTTAGTGGTGGAAGACCAAAATTCTAAAACATACCACATGATAGAAGAGGCAATTTCAGCTTAGAATTACTCTACCTTTCATATATGATTGAGAAGCCTTGATCCAGAGAAAGGGATTATTTTAAAGATAGAAGTATCCAAACATTGTTAATACCAACATTTTTGCTTATGTTCAAATTACTAGTGCAACTAAAATATTCTATTACTTATTGACAGTATGCTTTCTGGTGACCTTAAGAATCCTATGAATTAGCTCCATATCTATAGATTCTATTTGTATCTCAGGAGTTATATAGTAAATTGGAGGGTTTTTTTCCTTTTTTCTGAAAATAAGGGATTTCTACTCTGAAAATGACGTAAGTGCCAAGGACAGCATAGTATTACCAATCTCAGGGGTAGAGTTCATGGTATGCTTGCTTGTTGACCAGTGAACTCCTTGACTGCACTTTCTGTAGTGTTCACAATCCACAGTATTTAAGCCCTTTTAAGATTATATTCATATAAGTAGTAAAATATAGTCCTTTGTTCATTTTTGGTTTTCAAGACAGGGTTTCTCTGTGCAGCCTTGGCTGTCCTGAAACTCACTCCATAGACAAGGCTGGCTTTGACCTCAGAGATCCACCTGCCTCTGCCTTCTAAATAGTAAGATTAAAGGCGAGCCAGCCAGGTTTTATTATTAAGTTTTAAATGAACTTTATTATCTTGA
Source organism: Rattus rattus (assembly GCF_011064425.1). Taxonomy (NCBI): domain Eukaryota; kingdom Metazoa; phylum Chordata; class Mammalia; order Rodentia; family Muridae; genus Rattus; species Rattus rattus. The sequence goes on from NC_046156.1 coordinate 139,600,993, forward strand.
AAACAACAACAATCACAGACTAGGATTAATCATGAATATATATATATATATACACACACACATATATATGTATATATATACATATATATATATATATATGAATTTCTACATAGAGTATGCATTCCAAAACCATGGAGGTTCATGCTAGATTTTACATTTTTTTATAGAATACATATATTTTATGGACTTACCACCAATCCCAAAATTAAACATAGAGTTTGAAGTAGAGCAGTTGTTAATTTTATATCCTCTCATCACTTCTCTTTAAAAGCTTAGTGTATTTATTATATGCAGATGAACAGGAAGGCAGGGTTTTTACATGGAGCTGAGCAAGGATGTATGGTTTTTACAGATACACAATGATGCAGGGTAATGGTATATATCTGGACCAAGGAAACTGATTTAGCTAGTCTTTGGAGCACTCTCGGTAGGGAAGAAATCTTCAGGTCAGGGCTCAGAAAGCTAATGTGGACATTTTCTGCACTCAATGTCAAGGTTTACACTCAGATACCCCAGGAAGGCTTTACCATTCCTCTGAGACTCCTCCCAGTTGGGAAGGCTTTGACATTCTGATGGAGTTGAAATGACAGTCCTTGATGTGACTGTCTATGTCAACTGCACGTATTCATTAAACCAGGACTTTATTTACTCAGGACTTTCTCTCCTCCCCACATATAACTACTACACTGTAATATTTACCATTATCAGTGTGTTTCCTTTATTTCAATCAGGATTTCCTTCAAGTTTAACCATGCTGCTATAGGTGACCAGAACATATTAATTCTACAGGTATTTAACATTCCATTTGAAATGGCAAGACTACTTAGCATTTTATATAGTTATTATTTCTACAAATTATATGTCTAGATATAGAATAAAGCATTGTTGTAATATTGATAAGCAATGCATTTCCAAAAGTTCATTTACAATTTCTGTCATTTTCCATTGCTATGAAATTATGTTAGGATATAGGAATTGCCCATTTCTTTCCAACTACTCTTAAAAGTTCCTGTGAATCAGGAAAATCAGATGTTCCAGGATACAGTAATCTCCTGTCCTGATTCACATCAAAGTGATTCAAAGTCTAGTTCTCAGAAATACCTCTTATAAGATAAGAATCACATTGATTTTTTTCTGTGTATTTTTGGATGTCATTATTCAGTTGCCATTTGTTCAAGACTCTTTGGTTTGTTCTTCTGTGCCTATTATCAGTCTGACTCACTAGCTCTGCAGGAGCAGATTTAGAAATATTTGTTCACCCAAGTACAATGTTCTTTATGCTTCCTTTCTTCCAGCTCAGGAGGTAGTTTATAAAAAAAAAAGTTTTCATTGGACATAAGACAGTCTTGACCTAGCTTTTGTTAACAACAGGAAGACTGAAACAGGGTATGCTATAGCCCTGCTTGCTGTGGTTCATGCCTACTTGTCTGAAAAATGCTACATCCAAGGGCCAAGGATACCTAACAATTAACAAAGCAAAAAACATAAATCCCCAAACAAACAAACAAAGCAAAGGCACAAGGCATGCTAAACCCCCTTGCCCAATAAACACCCAAAATATTACAGGTCATTGTTATTACCCCTGGTTATCCATCAAAGATAGATGAACCCTTGCTGAAGACACCATTCATTTTAGATGTAGGTACAAAACTAACAAACAAAACAACCTGAATGCGTCCCCCACTAAAAATTAGCTTTCTTGAGACCAGAAGACACCATGCAAGCTTCCAAAGGCAGAAACCAAGAAACAGTGTTTTTCAGCTCTGATGCCTATGAGTACATCCATGACCATCACTTTACGATAACCTTAATGGTATAATAGTGGTATTTGACAGTACCCAAGAGCTCTGTAACTGAACTTAAATCCACTCATGAAGAGGACACTATATCTGGTACTGGAAACTTAATCAAATGCTTTTGGGTAATGGGGTCAGCTTTTTGCTTAGTAGTGATACTTGGTAGGATGCAGGGTGATACCTGGTGATACTGCAGGGCAGGTCACATTCTTAACAGTATTTGAATGGTTGGACAACACATGTACTTAATGGGAAAAAAGAAAAAAAACTTAAACTTGGGTAGGGAAATGAAGGTGGCAAATGTAAATCTTAGAGGACTTGTAGGAGGGGATAAATATGTTTAATGCATTGTATGAAATTTTTAAGGAATTAGTACAAGTATTATTTAAAAAAGAAAAAAATGTGCTAAGGAAAACCTCAAACAAGCTTAATCTGGTAACTTTGAAATGGATTGATTGCATCAATGTGGATTCAGATACTGAAGTATAATGCATAGAATTATAATTACCAGGAGTCTAGCTCCAAACTTCTGTAGACAAAAACTATAGTAATTTTTCTACTTTCTCTACGTATTGTAATAAGTACACTTGATTACTCAACTTTTTTCATTAAACATGATAAAAACCTTGGCCAACAACTGACCTATGCAGATGTGGATTTTTGTAGTCAACTATCAGACTGAGGTGAGAGAACCTGGTTAGGGAGCCGGCAGGAGGACTAGAGGAACAGAGAGGGATTGCAACCCCATTGGAAGAATAATATAGGCTGGCCCGACCACCCAGTTTCCCCAGTCTAGACGTTCAATCAAGGAGTGTACCTGCAGGAATCAATGGCTCTAAATACGTATGTAGCAGAGGATGGACTTGCCTGACAGCAGTGGGAGGGGAGGCCCTTGGTTCAGGCAAGGTTTGATGCCCCACAGTAGGGATATACTGGAACAGTGGGGCAGAAGAGTATGGGTGGGTGGGGAAGAACCCTCATACAGGCAATGGGAGTGGGGAGGGCTGATGTGGAATAGAGGGAATAGAGGGGATAGCCAGGCTGTGGGATGTCATTTGAAATGTAAACAAGTGGAATGATAAATAATAAAAAAAATAGTCTTAAACATCCTCCAAACAATGTTTCTCACTATTAGAGAGTTTGGTGACTGATGGTACAAAGGGGGAAACTGGCCCACTGCCTGTCTTAGAAATGAGATTTTTATTGGAGCTAAACAGGGTAGATGGTCAGTAGTTGCTTTTTCAGTAGAATGAGTAAGTTGAGTAGATCCAAAACAAGCTGAGAGAGCCAGGGGTATTAAATATTTGTTGAATTTAGAAATGATAATGACATTCTCAGCACAACTTTTTAATTTTTGGACTGAGTATGATTCCATAACATTTTTCTCATTCTTCACCTAATCTTAATTTTTATACTGTCTTTCTTTCTTATTATATGTATACTACTTTTCAAGAATTACTTCTTTATTGCTTTCAGAAAAATAGAGAATAGAAAAAAGCAAGAGGAAAAATAAACAACACAATAGTTTTATAACTTTGTTATGTTTTACAAAATTTAGGGTCAATTAAAATTGAATTTAAGATTCTTTAGTTTGTGGCTATCAAGAAAGGCTAAGTGGTCCAGTTCACTTTCTATTTTTTTCTTTTATTGGATAATTTTATATTTACATTCGAATGTTATTCCCATTCCCGATTTCCTGGACACAAGCCCCCTATCACATCCCCCTCTCCTTCTTCTGTAAGGGTGTTCACCTACACATCCACCCGCTCCTTACCACCACCCCCCCAACATTCTCATACACAGTGGGTCCAACTGGGCAAGCCCAAGGGCTTCTCCTTCCATTGGTGCCCAACAAAGTGATATTAGAAGCACTACATATGCAGATGGAGCCATGGGTAAGTCTATGTATAGTCTTAGGGTAGTAGTTTAATACCTGGGAGCTCTGGTCGATTGGCATTGTTGTTCTTGGGGTTGCAAGCCACTTTACCTATTTCAACCCTTTTTCTAATTCTTCCAACTGGGACCCCATTCTCAGTTCAAAGAGTTTGCTGCTAGCATTCACCTCCGAATTTGACATGCTCTGGCTATGTCTCTCAGGAGACATTTATACCCAATTCCTGTCAGCATGCACTTTCTTTGCTTTATCAATCTTATCTAGTTTTGGTGACAGTACATATATGGGCCACATGTGGGGCAGGCTCTGAATGGCTGTTCCTTCAGTGTCTGCTCCAAACTTTGCCTCCATATCCCCTCCTGTGAGTATTTTTGTTCCATCTTTTAAAAAGGAGTGAAGGATGTGGAATTTGGTCATCCTTCTTCTTTTGCTTCATGTGGTCTGTGGATTGTATCATGGATAATTCGAACTTTTGGGCTAATATCCACTTATCAGTGAGTACATACTTTGTGTGTTTTTCTGTGATGGGTTACCTCATTGAGGATGATATTTTCTACTTCAATCCATTTGCCTATGAATTTCATGAACTCATTGTTTTCGATAGCTGATATTACTCCATTGTGTAGATGTACCACATTTTCTGTATCCATTCCTCTGTTGAAGGGCATCTGGGATCTTTCCAGTTTCTGGATATTATAAATAAGGCTGCTATGAACATAGTGGAGCATGTTTCTTCTTGTATGTTGGAGCATCTTTTGGGTATATGCTGGAGAGGTGTATAGCTGGGTCCTCAGGCAGTGCAATGTCCAATTGTCTGAGGAACCTCCAGACTGATTTCCAGAGTGGCTGTACCAGTTTGCAATCTGGCCAACAATGGAGGAGTGTTCATCTTACTCCATATCCTCGCCAGCATCTGTTGTCACCTGAGTTTTTATCTTAACAATGCTGACTGGTGTGAGGTGAAATCTTAGAGTTATTTTGATTTGCATTTCACAGATGACTAAGGATGTTGAGCATGTTTTTAGCTACTTCTTAGCCATTCAATATTCCTCACCTAAGAATTATTCATTTAGTTCTGTACCTCATTTATAATAAGGTAATTTGGCTCTCTGGAGTCTAAATTCTTGAGTTCTTTGTATATTTTGGATATAAGGCCTCTATCTGTTGTAGGATTGGTAAAGATCTTTTCCCAATCTGTTGGTTGCCGTTTTGTCCTAACCACAGTGTCCTTTGCCTTACAGAAGCTTTGCAGTTTTATGAGGCCCCATTTGTTGATTCTTGATCTTAGAGCATAAGCCATTGGTGTTCTGTTCAGGAAATTTTCCCAGTGCCATTGTGATCCAGACTCTCCCCCACTTTTTCTTCTATTAGTTTGAGTGTATCTGGTTTGATGTGGAGGTCCTTGATCCACTTGACCTTCATCTTTGTACAGGGTGATAAGAATGGATCGATCTGCATTCTTCTACATGTTGACCTCCGGTTGAACCAGTCACATTTTTGAAAATGCTATTTTTTTTCATTGCAAGGTTTTAGGTCCTTTGTCATAGATCAAGTAACCATAGGTGTGTGGGTTCATTTCTGGGTCTTCAATTCTATTCCAGTGATCAACATGCCAATATGATACAGGTCTTTATCACTATTGCTCTGTAATGCTGCTTGAGGACAGGTATGGTGATTCCCTCAGAAGTTCACTTGCTTGGTTAGAGTCATACCAAGGTTTTTTATAGTATTTGGCACTATTGTGAAGGGTGTCATTTCCCTAATTTCTTTCTCAGCCTCTTTATCCTTTGAGTAGAGGAAGGCTACAAGATTAATTTGAGATAATTTTATACCCAGCCACTTTTCTAAAGGTGTTTATCAGGCTTCGTAGTCCTCTGGTGGAAATTTTGGGGTTACTTAAGTATACATCCATATCATCTGCATATGGATAGTGATATTTAGACTTCTTCCTTTCCAATTTGTATCCTTTCTACCTCCTTTTTTTTTTTTTTTTTGTCTGTTTGCTCTGGCTAGGACTTCAATAACTATATTGAATAAGTAGGGAGAGAGTGGGCAGCCTTGTCTAGTCCCAGATTTTACAGGGATTGCTTCAAAGTTTCTCTCCATTTAGCTTAATGTTAGCTACTGGCTTGCTGTATATGGCTTTTACTATGTTTAGGTATGGGCCTTGAATTCTTGACTCTTCCAGGACTTTTATCAAGAAGGGATGTTGAATTTTGTCAAATGTTTTCTCAGCATCTAATGAAATGATCATGTGGTTTTTTTCTTTGAGTTTGTTTATGGTGGATTACATTGATGGATTTCCATATAGGGAACCATCCCTGCATCCCTGGGATGAAGCCTATTTGATCATGATGGATGATCGTTTTGATGTGTTCTTGGATGTCATTTGTGAGAATTTTATTGAGTATTTTTGCATCATATTCATAAGGGAAATTGGTCTGAAGTTCTCTTTCTTTGTTAGGTCTTTGTGTGGTTTAGGTATAAGCATAATTGTGGCTTCATAGAAGAAATTTGGTAGTGTTCCAACTGTTTCTGTTTTGTGGAATAGTTTAGACCATACTGGTATGAGCTCTTATATAAAGGTCTGATAGAATTCTGTCCTAAACACACCTTGTCCTGGGGTCTTTTTGGTTGGGAGACTTTTAATAACTGCTTCTATTTCTTTAGGAGTTATGGGGTTGTTTAAATGTTTTATCTGATCCTGATTTAACTTTGGTACCTAATAATTGTCTAGAAAATTGTCCATTTCCTCCAGATTTTCCAGCTTTGTTGAATATAGGCTTTTGTAGTAGGATCCGTTGACATTTTGAATTTCCTCAGATTCTGTTGTTATGTCTCCCTTTTTATTTCTGATTTTGTTACTTTGGATATTCTCTCTATGCCCTTTCCTTAGTCTGGCTAAGAATTTATCTATTTTGTTGGTTTTCCCAAGAACCAGCTCCTGGTTTTATTGATTCTTTGTGTAGTCCTTTCTGTTTCTACTCGGTTGATTTCAGCCTTGAGTTTGATTATTTCCTGCCTTCTGCTCCTCCTGGATGTATTTGCTTCTTTTTCTTCTAGAGTTTTTTGGTGCACTGTCAAGCTGCCAATATATGCTCTCTCCTGTTTCCTTTTGGAGGCACTGAGAGCTATGAGTTTTCCTCTTAGCACAGCTTTCATTGTATCCCATACGTTTGGATATGTTATGCCTTTATTTTCATTAAATTCTAAAGCTACTTTAATTTCTTTCTTCATTTCTTCCTTGACCAAATTATTATTTTGTAGTGCAACGTTCAACTTCCATGTATATGTGGGCTTTCTGTCATTTTTGTTGTTATTGAAGACTAGCCTTAGTTTGTTGTGATCTTATAGGATGCATGGGATTATTTCTATCTTCCTGTATCTGATTAGGCCTGTTTTATGACCAATTATGTGGTCAATTTTGGAGAAGGTACCATGAGGTGCTGAGATGAAAGTATATCGTTTTGTTTTAGGATAAAATGTTCTATAAATATCTGTTAAGTCCATTTGGTTCATGACTTCTGTTAGTTTCTCTATGTCTCTGTTTAATTTCTGTTTCCATGATCTGTACATTGGTGAGAGTGGGGTGTTGAAATCTCCTACTATTATTGTGTGAGATGTAATATGTGCTTTGAGCATTAGTAACGTATCTTTTATGCATATAGGTGCCCTTGTAGTTGGATCATAGATATTTAGGATTGAGAGTTCATCTTAACTGATTTTTCCTTTAATGAATATGAGGTGTCCTTCCTTATCTTTTTTGATGATTTTAGTTGAAAGTCAATTTTATTTGATATTTGAATGGCCACTCCAGCTTGTTTCTTCTGACTGTTTGTTTGGAAATTTGTTTTCCAGCCTTTTTCTCTGAGGTAGTATCTGTCTTTGTCTCTGAAGTGTGTTTACTGTATGCATCAAAATGCTGGGTCCTCTTTACATAACCAGTCTATTAGTCTCTGTCTTTTTGTTGGGGATTTGAGTCCATTGATGTTAAGAGATATTAAGGAATAGTGATTGTTGCTTCCTGTGATTTTCGTTGTTAGAGGGAGGTGGAATTATGTTTGTGTGTCTCTCTTCTTTAGGTTTCATTCCAAGGGGATTAATTTCTTGCTTTTTCTAGGGTGTATTTTCCCTCCTCGTTTTGGAATTTTCCATCTATTATCCTTTGTAGGACTGGATTTGCAGAAAGATATCTTGTAAATTTTGTTTTGTCATGGAATATCTTGGATTCTTTATCTATGTTAATAGAGAGTTTTCTGGATATAGTAACCTGGCATTTGTGTTCTCTTAGTGTCTATATGACATCTGCCCAGGATCTTGTTTCTTTCATAATCTTTGGTGAGAAGTCTGGTGTAATTTTTATAGGTCTGCCTTTATATGTTTCTTGACATTTTTTCCCTTTACTGCTTTTAATATTCTTTCTTTGCTTTGTGCGCTTGTTTTTTTTTTTTTTTTTTCACTATTATGTGATGGGATGAGTTCTTTTCTGGTCCAATATATTTGGGGTTTTGCAGGCTTCAAGTATGTTTATGGGCATCTCTTTCTTTAGGTTAGAGATGTTTTCCTCTATAATTGTATTGAAGATATTTACTGGCCCTTTAACTCAGGAGTCTTCGCTATCTTCTACACCTATTATCCTTAGGTTTGATCTTCTCATTCAGTCCTAGGTTTCCTGGATGTTTTGGGCAAGGAGCTTTTTGTGTTTTACATTTTTTTTGATGATTGTGTTGATGGTTTCTATGGTATCTTCTGCCCCTCAGATTCTCTCTTCTACCTCTTGTATTCTGTTGGTGATGCTTGCATCTATGACTCCTGATCTCTTCCCTAGGTTTTCTATGTCTAGGGTGTCTCTGTTTGTGCTTTCTTTATTGTTTGTATTTCCATTTTTAAGTTCTAGACAGTTTTGTTCAATTGCTTTACCTGCTAGGTTTTGTTTTCCTGTAATTCTTTAAGGGATTTTTATGTTTCCTCTTTAAGGACTTCTACTCCTTTACTTGTGTTGTCCTGTATATTTTTAAGGGAGTTATTTATGTCCTTCTTAAAATCCTCCATCATCATCATAAAATGTGATTTTAAATTTAAATCTTGCTTTTTTCAGTGTGTTTGGGTATCCAATATTTGCTTTGTTGGGAGAACTGGGCTCTGATGATGCCAAGTATTCTTTGTTTTTCTTGTTTAGGTTCCTGTGCTTGCCTCTTGCCATCGGGTTGTCTTTTGTGTTAACTTGTCTTGCTGTTCTGACAGTGGCTTGATTCTCCTGTAGGCCTGAGTGTCCACACTCCTGTAGACCTGTTTCCTTTCTGTGTGCTCTGGGAGCAGAGAGCTCTGCTCTCAGGTGTGTAGTAGCTTCTGGCTACTGGCTTTCAGCTCTTTGTGGAGGCAGAAATCCAAAGGGTCCTGCCCCTGACTTCTAGGTCCCTGTGCTGAGAGGGTACAGATGGCACTAGGCGATTTCCTCTTGAGTCAGGAATGTGGGGAGTGCATAGTTGTCTTCTCTGAGTTCTCAGGAGTGTGCACTCTTCTGAGGGTCCAGCTCCCAGTTCACTTTCTAGCACCCATGTTTGGAGGCTTACAACTGCCCATCATTGCAGCTTTAAAGAGTCCCACACCTTCTTTTACCCTTGTGGCATGTACATAGACACGTACGCTTATACACAATTAAAAATAAAAATAAATTATTTAAAATTCTATGTAACTTATTAGACAAATTAGTATTATGAGAACAAAGTTTCACAATAAACAAAATAAGAATGTCCTCATGTTCTTAAGGTAGCCTGAATATATATTAAGTAGACTATACTTAATATTTCTGTATTTTAGTATTAATTATAAATGTTTAAAAGTGTATATTTTCAGAATATACAGACATAGAAACACACTTGTTCACACACTCAGGAATCCCATAAAAACATAAAACCAGAAGCCGTAATATATTACAATCTATGCAATAAAATAAGAAAGAAAGAAAGAAAGAAAGAGCGAGCAAGAAAGAAAGAAAGAAAGAAAGAAAGAAAGAAAGAAAGAAAGAAAGAAAGAAAGAAAGAAAAGAGAAAAGCCCTGATACATTATGAGACAAGGTATTTCCAATGTTGCCATTCAGTCTTTTGTTTGTTGTCTAATATTGGGCATAGAGCCTATCTTTGAAAGTAGTTTGTTTCCCTGTAGACTGTCTTGGAAAGAGTGAAACTCTCAGTTGAGAGTGGCGTTTGTTTGGAGATAGTATCTGGATTAGTGATGGATATGTGTACTTCTCCTTTCCATTCTAGGAAGTCAACAGATGCTGACATGTGTTCCTGAGCATGGCTGACTCTGAGTTCTTATGAGCAAAGTTCCAGCTGTGGCTGTCTCTATGAATTCACAGAAGCCTGCATCCAGCTGTGTTTATAGGACCTTTATTTTTTGCTGTCACCTGTGCACTAAATGGGGTTTCCTGAGCCCTGAAAGAAACACACTATTTCTGGCTGAATGTTCCTACATCTCTCCATCTCTATAAAATGTCTAGCTGTGGGTCTTTGAATTTGTTCTCATTGCCCATAGAAGAAAGCTTCTCTTATGTTAGCAAAGAATGACACTGATCTATGTATATAGCAAAATATCATCAGGAGTCATTTTTTTTTCTATGTTCTTTTTGCAGAGCAGTAGTATTTGGTTTTACCTTAGGTCACAAGGCTACCTATTCTCAGGTTCTTCATCAACCAAGCAGCATCAGGTATGGGTTTCATCTCATAGAGTAGGTCTTAAATTATATCAAATATTGGTTGTTTACTCTCATAAGCTTTGTGCCACCATTGCACTAGCATGTATTTCTGTCAGCACACTATTATGGATTGAAAGGTTTAAGGCTGGGTTGGTATTTACATCTCTCCTTTGGTAGCATGTAGAGTACTTTACAGTACCAAGAACACTGGCCACAGCGGTGAAAGCTCCAGATAGGACTTCTCCTAGAGTACAGCTAACCATCTCTATGTTCAATGTTTTATGTAGGTATAAGTTTTAGCAATAGGACAGTGCCCTCAATTTAGGAAGGGCAGCCTATAGACTCTGTAATAACTTGGGTAGCTTAAGGGTTTCCTTGGAGACCCTGGTCCAACAACTTTATTAGATATAATGTATTTCTCGTGCTGAAGCTTCATTTGGTGGTGAAAGATGTCTATTTTGGGCTGTGTCTATGTATTATTTATCAATTTGATTAAGATCACCATATATTCATATGATTTGGAAGCTTCTACTGTATTTAGTTTTCCCTATGAATTACTCAAATGGTCTTAAATTTTGTCTGCTTCTCCCCATGTTCACACCTTTCCCCCCGTTTTGTGATTGGCCTATTTTATCCTGCTTTTCCAGTCTTTCCTTCTTCATCCATCTATAAATATCTATTCACTTTCCCTTTCCCAGAATGATCTGTCCTTCCTTGAAGTCCCTTATACAACCTTGCTTCTTAGGTCCAATTATTTGGTATATCTTTTTCTATCCATTTACTTTGAGGTGATGTCCATCCTTGATGTTTATGTGTGTTTTTGGATGTAGCAGAAGTATGTATGCTCTTTTTGCAACCCCTGTTAGTCTATGCCTTTTTATTTGGTTACTGAAACTATTGATGTTGAGTGTTATTAGTAAGCAGTATTTCTTGATTCCTGTTATTTTGTTCATATCACATTTCTCCACTCTTTGATATGCTGGCTTATGATTATTTATTCCTCCCGTTTCCTTTGGTGTGATTAATCTTTACAGGTTGACCTGTAGATTTCCCTCTATAGGGTAGAATTTCTATATAGATACAGCTTAAATTTATACTTTTTGGAATCTCTCTCTCTCTCTCTCTCTCTCTCTCTCTATATATATATATATATATATATATATATATATATATATATGTGTGTGTGTGTGTGTGTATATGTGTATATGTATATGGATATATATGTGTGTATATATGGATATATATGTGTGTGTATACATATGGATATATATGTGTGTGTATGCATATGGATATATATATGTGTATATATATATGGATATATATATATATATATCCATATCCTGGAGGGTATCTGTGGACTCTTAGAGTATGTAGATCATCATTTCATATCCTCAATTTGTAGTCTCCATTGAGAAGTAGGGTGTTATTATGTCTTCCTTCATAAGTTGCTTGGCCTTTTTCCCTTGAAGTTTTTAATATTCTTTCTTTGTTCTATCCATTTAGTGTTTTGATTATTATGTGCCAATTGAACTTTGTTTTCTAAGACAATTTATTTGGTGTTTTGTTTGATTCTTTTTCCTTGATAGGCATTTCCTTCTTTATGTTTTGTATGGTAAAACTATTCCTCACTACATTTCACTGCTCAGTTAACAGATCATACAAATACTTTCATTTCACCGAAAAAGAAACAAATAATAGAAGAGTAGTGTCCTTTGAAGTCAGATTTTGAACTTGGCTTCTGTTTTCTTGTAATAACTTTTTCTCTTATTTTGAATATTATGCTCTTGTTTCTGTAGGTTCACCCTCAAGTATCCTCCATGATGCCATTTCGAATGTGTCATTCCACCATGAGAGCATTGCAAAGAATTTTACAAAGGCTTGCCTGGTAGGGATTTTAGTCATGTGTTTAATGGTTTGCAGAGAAAGTCACTATTATCACTATTATCTGCTTTCAAAATCAACAAACAAACAAATATATAACCCACCAACCAACTCATCAAACAAACAAACAAACAAACAAACAAACAAACAAACAAAAAAACCAACCACACCATTAAATTTGTTCTCAATACTTAAGAGCACTGGTTGTTTTTCTACAGGACCTTAGTTTGATTCCCAGAGCTCATATCGAGGCACATAACCATATGTAACTCCAGTCCTAAAGAATCCCATGATTTCTTTGTATACCAGGCATAACCATAAAATAAGCTAAATAACTTTAAAAAAGCTGAGTAATTGACATTTCTGTGACAAATATATCTTCTAGCTGTATTATTTTATTGGAACTGGCTTGTTCTATTTACATTCCTTGAATTTGTTCACATATTGACCTGATCTTCTGTTATGTTTCAGAGTCTAGTCTAAATATTGCCATACAATAAACATTCAATAAACACACTGTAAATAGATAATGATTACTGAATTATACTGATCAGGCACCTGGAGTTCATGTAACTGTTGCACGCTCTTGATGCTAGCAAGTGAAGGAAAATGAGAGCTAGAAAGGAGCAAACTGAAGTCTGAGTCTAACTGCATCACCCACAAAGCTTATTGTCCATTTTTCCATATAACAATGATCCAAAGAACTAAAAGTTATTATATTTTCTTCAGTACAAGTGACTTTTTAAGTCAGACTTTATTTGTAGATCACCCGAACAAGGTCCATGAACAAATCTGTGTGAGAATTTTAAGAGCTTGTGAGAGAACTCCAAGTCAACTAGAGTCTTGTAACCTCTCTTGCTCCATAACACGGGTTGTTCCTTGAATGTGCTTCCATGACCCTCCCAGCTATATTAAATAGGAGTAGGTTTTGCTTCTGACTACCCTCATCTGACTTTTCTTATTAAAACTTATATCCAAGGATAGGCTGTCCTCATGACTATATGCAGCCAAAACTCATGTGACTTTTGGAGAACTTCAGAATAAAGTTGGTTTTTGCATGAGATTTTAGTCTGTCCCAATTTTATGCTCCACTCACTGAGGTTCATATTATCAATAGAGTGGTGCTTAAATGTTAATATATATATATATACATATATATATATATCTTTATACATATAATGAATTTTATGAAGTCACATTTAACATAAAAAGAATAACTTCACATCAATTTCTTTAAAATGCAGATGGCATCTTGTTCCTAGTAAAGCTCATTGTAGAGAATCAAATCATAATACATTCAGCTTGAGTTATTCTGATAATGATAGGGTTGCTATTGGAACTCTTGTTGCCTTTCTTTATATTCACATAGAAATAGAATACACTGTCATGTATTTTGTCCTATTTCACATCACTGACTAAATTTTAACCAAGCATCAACTTATAAATTAAGACTTTTTACATCATTTAAGACTCATTACTACATTCTTCTCTAATGGGGTGCTTTTAACAGAAGATTGCCCCTCACAAAGCTAAGTAAAAGAAGACTAAAAATTTTAATGCATTATATAATCAGCTCTGAGGCATGGTATGGCCTAAAACATTTAGTAGAGCTGTTGGAATGATTTGGTTTTCATGTACTTAGTAACATTTACAATTATAGAAACTGACATCTGTGGGTCACATTCAACATTTCAAGCAGCATTAACAGTGATTTTTTTCCCTTGGGTGAACTCATGGGCATAATAAATAGTAGTAAGTATTACTAGTCGTCATCTTATAAAGAAATAAATGAGTAAACCAAATCCCATTGCTCACCAACAAGGGCAATTTTCTATTCATATTGAAAGAATATGTTGCTTACATTTAATCAAAGAAAAACTATTATCTATTATTGTCATTGTGTTGATTCAGTTTCGGTAGTCTGTTTACCCATTTAGTATCTAAATATCATGAGCTAACTATTAGTACATTAAATATTAGGGTAAAACAATAAAGAATTCAATTTTTTGATGAACTTCACAATCTGAGGTTAAAAGTGAATTCCAAACAAATAGTTTATACTAAAGTAATGCTATGGTAACAAGCCTTTTCTACAAAATATTAAATGATTACATCAGTTGTTTTTCTTTTTCATGAGACTTGAGAGGTATCATGTATTTGAATAATAGGTAATATTGGAGCAGGAAACTTCTGAAGTGGAAGGTTATTTGTGAGGAAATACAGAATGTAAGTAATCCAATAGCATTAAAATGTGTTCAAATACAACATTTTGATCAAACACAAAGTATGGGACCATTATTTACATTTTATTTCTCTACAGTCTGTAACATCAGTACTGTGATTTTTATTCTGTTGGGTGAAAAAGAGAAGAGCATTTTCATCGCATGTATGCTTTCATAAGACTTTGGGTAAATCACTGATTGATCTGTGGAAAATAGAGTATGGAGGAATCAGAACAAGACCCGGAGTTTAAGTTGGGTTAAAACAATAGACCAATCCATGCGAACTATCAAGGTTTATGATAGAATAGTAGAGTATGTTATAATACATAGATTTGGTCATTTTTAATTGATGAATATAAAAAAGTTAACCTATTAATGGGAAAAGGAAAAATAATTTAAATATAACAAGGCAGTCAATTCAAATCTTGAGCAAATAAATCAAGATAAGGAAAAGTTATGGCAGAATAACACCAAAACTGCATTACTTAGGACAAGGCAATTTTAAGGCATATTAAAGTTCTAAGCACGGATATCAATTAAAAATTAAATTCAGTGGTTAAAATCTGATCTGCAGCCTATGATATCTGAGTCCTCGTGTAGATATGATAGTTGGTACATGTGTTGTTTATTTATATGCAAACTTGACAAAAAATCATCAGAGAGGTGGGTGTCTAAATTGAGTAAATGCCTCTGTAAGAGTGGGCTGTAGACAAGCTTGAGGGTAAATATTTTCTTACTTTTTATACCATACATTAAATTATTTATTTACTTTATATCTCCAACACAGGTCCCCATCCTCCTGTTCCCCTCACACATTCCCTCAATCTGTTCCCACTTCCCCTTCTCCTTTGAGAAGGGGGAGGCACCCTGAGTATTTTCTCAATTAATATAATTGATATAGGTGATTTGAGCCACTATGTTGAGGTCACTCTTGAACTAGTGATCCTGAGTACTCTCAGAAAACACACCAAGAAAGCCATGTGAAGCGGCCTCCTCCATAGTTTATGTGCAAGGTCTTGCCAGGTTTCTGTGCTGTTTGATGTAATGTCTTGACTTCCTTTAGTGATGGACTTCCCAGTGGAAGGACAAGCAAATAACGTCTTTTTCTCCCCAACTTAGTGTTGGTTGTGGTATTTCCTCAAAGAAATGGCAACTCTAACTAGCATAGTATGTAAAGCTAAAGAGACCATCGAGACCCTGTGACAAATGAATGAAGACAAGAAGAGATCCAAACATACGAAACTGAAAACAACACAGTTTTTAGAGCCAAGATGATGACAATGAGCCTAAAGAAGATAAAATGGGTATCCATCAGACGGAACCTGTATTTTTCCTAAAGGTTTGAGAAAAAAAGAGAATGATGTGCTAACACTGTAAATAGTGACAAATATACAAGAAAATGGATGGAGATGGAAATAATCATTCTGAGTGAGGTAAACCAGATACAGAAAGACAAACATCAACTGCTCTTTCTCATATGTGAATGCTATATTGAATCTTTAGGTATGTATGTTTTAATTTGAGTACCCACAGAAGGCAGGGCACTACTAACAGGTCATAGGGCTAGAATTTAAGGAATCTAGGGAGCAGATACACAGACTGATAGCCAAATATTAGCTTGGGAGCTCATGTGAAAGAGGGGAAGGAAGGATTGGAGAAGCCTGAGGAGCTGAGGACATCACAAAAGTATAGCACAGAGAAGCAACTAAACATAGGGGCTCACAGAGAAACAACAATCATGGACCCTGTATGGGTTATGTTTGTGTAGCTATGTCTTCTTGTAGGATTCATAATAGTGGGAGTGGAGATTATATCTCTGACTCTTTCACCTGAACTTGGGACTCTTTTCCTCCTACTGGGTTGTCTCACCCAGCCGTGATATGAGGGTTTAAGATACTCTTATTGAAACTTGTTATGACACGTCTGTTTGTCATTCCTGGATAGCTTGCTCTTTTCTGAAGAAATGGTGGGTCTGAGGGAGACAGGATGTAGGAAGAGATATGGAAGGAATAAAGGGAGGAGAAACTGCAGTTGGGATATAATGCATGAGAGAAGAATTTAGAAAGAAAACAGAGGATGATAGAACATGGTATGAATAGAAAAAAAGGAATAATAGGTCAGGAAGGGTTAATGAGGTGAGGAATGGTTTGGTATTGTAGTGAGTAAAATAGCAGACCCTAAAAATATAGATCCTCAAAAATATGGAAACACACAATTTTAATGCTTTGTGAATATGTACATATGCATTTATTAAATGTATTTACACTAATTTAGCTTGGAACAGGGGGACACTGCCTCCCTTAGACACCATAGGCTATGAAATAAAAAACACAAGTGCATAGGAATGTGTAAGTTCCTTCTGTGAAAGTTATTGATTACCACAGTTCTAGAGATATCCTCAAATATCACCTGCTATTTGTTATTTTTCCTGTTATCTTCCATAACTTGATAGCAAGACTGAATTGCTAAAAAATGACAAAAGTGAGACAGAACATGGAGACATCAAGCTGACACAAACTTGGAAGTTTTATTCCTACTAGTTACCTTTTATAGTTTTTGTTAGGTTTTATTTATACTACCAGAGAAGGTAGGGATTGAACAGTTTTGTCCATATGTAAACCTTGCGTGCTCTAATAGTGACTGAAATGATCAGCAGTACCCAAAGTGGAATGAAAGCTATGGGACGAATCAACCACTTTCTGATTGGACTTGAAGCCTTCTGCAACGTGTAAGTATGGACAGATCATCATGAAATTCCTTTCATGCTGAGGATTTGATGGCTTTGATGGAAAGGAGAATCGGTTTCTTTAAAGGATGTGGAATCTGAGAATTGACTCGTGCTCCATTACCCTACACCATGTGTATCATGGCAGCAATAAATTCAGTGAGCTAAACACAATGAGTAGAGTATTTGAGAGGAAAGAGTGGTGGAGGGACAGACAGTGAAGAGAAGGGAAAGGGGGTGAATTTTACAAGAATGCATTATGTGCATGAATGAATTTTCAATCAATAAAGAAGCACAATTACAGAGTTCATGTTTACTATATCTAGTAACAAGTTCCTTGGGAAAAGTGGAACACAACAGATTTAAGAGAAAGTATAGCAAGTTTTGATAAATGTTTTAGTTTTCACAACCTTGTATACTCCCGCAAAGAGACAGAGAAAGATAATAGTGGTAAATGATGATATAAATGGGAACACAAAATTGAAGAAGTAACTAGAATAGAGTAAATGGTGTGAGTTTTTTAACTTATGAATATGTTTTAAGATAGGAAATAAAACTGAGGATGTGATGCAAGTGACACTAGACATATAGGGAGGAATGGATAGGTGCTAGTCTTGTGGGAGGAAAAGATACCTATTGGCAACTTAAGTGTATCTGTAAAAACACAGGGGAGTTCTCTGAGCTGGGAAATGAAACTATAAAATAATTCATAGAAATAAGTTGACTAAGACATGGTTAGTGGGGAACATCAACTGCTCTCCAGAAGGGAGAGGTCAGAAATACAAAATAAATTAATTGCATTGTTAGATTTGCAACTGGAAGTACAGATATATATTGAGGGTAGGCATGGGGTTTAAAGTAACTTTCTGGGGATTTAAGTATGAGCTTGCTGCAGTAACATAATAGATCACAAAGGAGGAGAGAATCTTAGCACATTTTGATAATTAAAATAAGGCCAACAAAGAAAGATAAATACTAATTGATGTCAGTTCCAAGTGAAATAAAAAATAATTATCTCATGAAATGAAATGAGGATCAGTGTTGACTATTAGAGTTGGGAGTAAATCGTAGGGAAATGTTAGGAAAAGGATACGAAAGTAAAATGGGAAGAATATTGTTAGAGAACAACAATATATATAGCATAGTGACTAAAAGTAGTAATGTTCTACCCATGAAAATTGCTAAGGGGATGTAAAATCTTATCAACATTATACCTGTTACCTATGAAACCACCATACTTTGAACAGCTATATTATATCATTACGTAGTGTGTGTGTTTGGAAACTATGGATGCTTGAGTATGTGGTGAGAACTTTGGAATATTAAGCTGTAAATAATGTGTATATATTTCCATCAATATAAAATAATTAATTTTGAAGCAAGTCAGAATGACACTGTATCCGAAACAGTGATTAAGGTAAGGATCATGGACAAATGCTGAGTATGGAACTGAGAAAAGGAGGAATTGGGCAAAGTTTAAAGATCAGTGGCAGAAACACTGACAAGGTAAACTTGGTATATACAGGTCTCCTAAACACATAAAAAATATAAAAAATATGGGTTTCAGTTCAATCAAAGTATCATTTAATGATTGAGTTTATTCAAATGTCTGTTAGACAATTTACTTTAGTCTTTCTAATGTCTGTTAAACAATTCTTTTAGTCACTGAGTAGAAGTATTTTTCTGTTGCCTAAATTCTATTTTCATTTGATTTTTGAGAGAATGTGGCTGTTTAGGTCATACACAGGAAATTGTTTTTAAAGAATCCTCAAAAGTAAGTATGCACTGGAAAAACTGTTGGAAGCCATGGCTCTCATCATGGGCATTTTCCATAGTGTTGAGTAGCAGGTTCAGCATTTGTGTGGCAAGGACTTTGAGCTGAATGAGTTAAAGCTTCTGGATTTGAAAAGCTGTCTGTTTCTTAATATAATCAGATATGTGACTCTCTGTAAACTTTCTTTGCTTTCAAAGGCAAGTATAACTAATAATTTCTGTAAAGGTCTTGAATCATTCCAACATCTGTTCTTGGTTTACTATAAAAATGCTGCCTGTGATCTCATGTGTTGAACTACTGTGTGTTTGCCACTGTCTGTTTCCTGTGAAAAAATACATAGAACAATAATAGCTTTTGTTCCTAACGTTCCAACCACTAAAACAGCTGAACAAATAACATCCATGCTTTCATTTGGAATAATTTATTCCATGTACATGTTTATGCAGCGTCATTTGGCTTATTGGATGTTTCATCATTTAAAAATCAAATCTCAGAATTTTAGACTACTGAAAACTCAGGTCTAATAGTTTCCTCATGCTTACAGTAATTCTCTTAACAGCATTTCCTTCCTAATTCATCATCTTATTTTGTGTATGGTTTGGTATATATGAGTAGAAGTGGTTAAATTTTTTCTTTATTAACAAAGTTAGTGAAAATTTCCATCTGAGGACACACATTTTGCAAATAACATTAAAACATTAAATAATTTGGCATTTAAATCATCAAAGTAACTAGTTTTGCTCTTCTGTTAACTAAAGAAATAATAGTAATAATAGAAAGTATAGAAATTATAATACATTTGTCCTAGTTCAACACAGACCAGATGATTTCATGGTAGCAAGACTAACTTGTATTCTACAAAATACATTGTTCATAAATTTTTCTATAACATACATGCAATAAGTCATGTGATGATTAAGTAAGAAAAATAAAAGAAATTCTTAAAGGTCAAATAAACACATTTCTTTAAAAACAGTTTTACGTAATTTATAGTAGACATGTTTGAAATATTTAACATGAAAAACTCTTCTAAAACACTTCAGAATCATAACTTAGAATATCTTCACTACAATAAAAGCCTGATTCTTTCCAATTTCATTAAAAGATCTTCCTCTTGGTTTAGGGCATATACTAATGAACCTATTTTAACTGGATTGCTTTCATGGCCCTTATCTCAGGACTAGATGGACTTTGACAGTACAGTGAGATTTGGGTTCTAATTTATTTAGGCTAGACATAGTTTAGCCTAAAATAATGTATGATTTTGTCAGTCATGTTTCTTTTAGATATGACAATAAGTATACTCTGAAACAAAATAACTTTTCTCAAGAACATTATATTGAACTTCTCAATTGTCATATATTTAGTGTAAATAATATTTTTTGAAATTATAAAATATTATATATAGTTATGATATTAAGTTTAGAATCTTGCAGCTGGTTTACAAATTCTGATTCATCTAGCTTGGTAGCTCTTGATGGATGCCTTCATCTTCTTGATTTCATGGATGTTGATGAATTATGTCTTTTACTTATCAATAAATCTCTATTGGAATCTAGCTTTCAAATATAAGGATGGATACAGACCTAATTTTCTCTTGAAATTTCTCCAAGAAATAACAACATTCTTGGGTCTCTACACAAGCAATCTCTGATGGTTTCTTTGCTAGTCTGTTAATAAACTAAGTAATTCTTCTTATGCTTCAACTGGAAAGGAGACTAAGGAAACAGATACAAACATTAAACATCATTTTAGTTTATCACCTATTTTTCTTCTATATTTTCCCCACAAAAAATGTTGGTCTTATGACTGGGGATAGAACTTGGTGAGTGCTAATATTGACTTAAACATTTACTTCTATTACTTAAACATTTGCTTCTATTCCCAGTAGATATAAAACATGTCCATTACATTTTCATTTTACATTACATATATCTTAAATTCCAAATTAGTCTTTCTCAGACTCTCAGACAGATTAATTTAAAATTGGCATCTAACTGTACTTTTTGTACTTTTTAATCTTGTTAATTCTTAACTTTACTTAGGCAAGCTTACCCTTTAATAATGATACTCTTTTTAATGTTTCTTTTCAAAGTTAAATCTATTGGAGAAAATGGTGTAACTTTCCACCTTTATTGAGGCATAATTAACAAATAAAAAGTGCATATATCTGCAGTGAGCAAAACAGCCTGAGATTTTGAGATTACTTATCAATTTTGAAACAGTTACAAACCTCAAGATCATTAAATCTCCATAATCTCATGTTATTTATTTTGAGAACAGTTTTTCTGGTGAGAATAATTTACCCAATGTGTACCTTAGCTATGGTGACAAAAACTGTAATGCTTATGAAGACAGCGATATCTGTTTGCAGATTGAATTTTATTTTCATTGAAGATAAATACCCAGAATAAGTATTGTATTTAGACTTTTTGCATTAAAGAAACTCTTATTGCGATGTAAAAAGAAGGAAGTCTCCTTGATTTATTGAGAATAATGAGTTTGGTGTTCACATGAAGCCTCACAGTCAAGGATGAACAGCTTTTGTCTTTTCCTCTGGTATTACCAAGAAATTATGTTTGACATAGTGCTGGAAGTCCTAAGACAATGCAACTAGAAAATAAAGATGGATTGAATGGTCAATCTCACTTGCTAATTAAATTAAGAAATACATAGCTAGGTTTAGCAAGGTATATGTAAAAAATGTAGACTGTAGTTGTATGAATTAATCTTGGATGCATCCATACCATGAATTCTTAGAAGGTCATAGAATGTAGGAGGTGTGGCCTAAATGGAGGAAGTAGATCACTAGTGGTCTCTCCTTAATATTTATATATCTCACCCTGATTCTTTCTCATATTCTTCTCTTATCTGCTTTTCTGGCATTCTCATGTGAATTACCCTGTTTAACCCTGAGTTCAAATAAGCAAGCCCCTTTCCTTACATTGTTACAGGTAAGTTACTTTGTCACAGAAATATAACACTGGATCAGAGGAGCCTTTAAACCAGGGCCACAGAAAAACTCTGTGGGTTAAAACTGCACAACATTGAAGGAACTATAGAAGACAAGGTCAAATGGCAAAATACTTCTATATATTGGATCAAGTTAATTTTTTTTAAATGTCTACATATCCCTATGTGATCTATTAATACAAAGAAAACCTTCTGCTGATACTAATAACATTCATTCACAGACATAGAAAACCAATACTAAGATTCTCATGACAGAAAAAGAATCTTAGAAAAATTAATCAATCTTGAAAAAAATAAAAGGACCATCAGATAGGCAGAACAAAAAAAATACACACTATTATGCAGATAGTGGGTTTATCTGCAAGCAATGCCCTAAATACCTCTATTGCTATGAGATTTTACAATACTTATTTTTACCAAATTCTGTTTTCTTTTCTAGCCTCTGGTGAACTACAGTATTCTACCTTAATCTAGGAGAGTGATATTCCATACCCCAAAACAAGTATTCATGATTCTTTACAAATGTCTGTGCCTCTGCTTTTACTAATTATACATGACTATCAAAAAGGTCAATTGTGAATTAAGCACAGTACATGATCAGTGATAATAGAAATAGACCAATTATATTACTATACCTTAATAAAATTTGACTGCAGTCTTTTAAATTTCTTTATGCTATGCTTAAGTTTTTGTTTACAAAGAAACATTGCCTGGCTTCTCTCTGACACAATTGGAAGCACCATTGTTCTTGTGCTCTGGGGATGCCATCAACTAAACAAGGGGTTCTTGATTATAAGCATTTGGCGTCTACAGTTACTCAGTCAACCTAGACAGTTGTTAGATGGGAAGCTAGCAGGTAATATACGTGTATTGGATGGGCAAAGGGATTAATTATTTCTAGGCTGGAACAGCACAAGATGCTGTGAGATTTGTCAGGATACCCAGACTTTAAACTTTAGGAAGTATTTGATACATGAATTTTCCATTTACTATTTTCAGACTGTAGTTGACCATGGGTAATTGCAGCTCCAGAAAACAAAACCACAAGTGAGGGTAGATTACTATATTTTTATTTTTGAGAACCTAGATATAACTCATTAGAGCTATCTTGAAAATCACTTTCTGCTAACTACTCACAGTGGAAAATAACCGTAGGATTAAACTTCATTTTCCTCTGAAAATGCTGCATTTGATGCCATCCACACATGTACATATATTCTTGTTCTGAAGACTGTAGTGCCTAAATCCTCTCATCTACTCTTAGGACACTCACATTTGCTGTTGTGCATTTTAACTTCTACAGTCTATGTTCACATGCCAGTTGCAGGGTAAGATTAGAACTGCAAATGTGTGAATGTGCTGGATAGTGTGATTTCATCAACAAATCTATGCAGAGAGCAGTTCTCACAGAAATTATTTTGGTGAGAGAAATATATGTACAACATTTATGCTTATATGTATATTTTTATAATAAGCAAACAGAACCAAACTTGATAGGATGTATTTCACAGATTTTCTTTTTGAGTTTGTAAAATTCTTCTTCCTGTTATTTTCCACTCCTTTTAATTTACTAATAAATATTGTGGATGAAACAATTTCAGGGAGTGATATCTAGTGAAACCACTTAAATCTTCTCTCCATATAAAAAATAATAAAGGCAGAGTGATAGCAGCTATGTGTATACATACATGCAAGCCTACATATGCACAAGTACACATATGAGAAAGAGACAGACAGGAGACACACACACACACAGAGAGAGAGAGAGAGAGAGAGAGAGAGAGAGAGAGAGAGAGAGAGAGAGAGAGAGAGAGAGAGAGAATGTCAAACAGGCAGCCAGTTAGACAGGTATTGTGTTGGGAGGGGGATTAATGTTACTGTCCTTAATGGGAATAACAAAGAAAAAGAAAGAAATGACAAGAAGGAGGGGAAAGAAAACTG
Organism: Rattus rattus; assembly: GCF_011064425.1. NCBI lineage: Eukaryota > Metazoa > Chordata > Mammalia > Rodentia > Muridae > Rattus > Rattus rattus. The sequence goes on from NC_046156.1 coordinate 139,624,896, forward strand.
TTTACTGATTCTTAAGTACACAGATGGAATACAATTTATTTGGATTTCAAGAATCCTGCTAGGTTGTTTGACAAAACATAAGACAAGTGACCACGTTTTCATCACTGATATTTTTAAATGTTTCTTTTGTTTCGTAGGTCAGGTATCGGTACTTTCCCTTCTCTTTTGGGCAGGTGCAAAGGACAAAACCGATTTGCTCCCTTGTTCTTTCATTTTAACTGATTAGGCCTTATTAAAATAGATTCTCCCTAAGTTCCAGCCTGATTTCCAGTCAGGGTTGCTTTTCCTGAGTGATATTGGCAGGAGTCTCTGACTTTCATTGGGATTTTGAGTTTCCGTGTCAGGTTCAGTAAGGGGTTGATTGAATTATTCTATTTTATTTCTAGCATACCATTTTTAAATGTCAAATCTTTGCTAGATGTTAGACCTTTTGCTATATTTTGAAAGTGCATATCAGCCTACTTTTAAAGAAAGAAAATACTCTGTAAGATACTGAATCAGTAGAATCCAAGTCATAGACTTAGGTAGTTCTGCCCAGTCCTGTGGAAAACAGAGCTACATCACAGATGTCCTGGAGAGTCTCGTGGCTAGATGTGTGGGACACTAATATAAACATTTCTCCAGGAATTCTCACTTTCTCTTTTGATGTCTTCAAATGTGTGCTAAGCATTACACTGTTCTATATAGAAGAGTGGCATATGATGTTTAACCATGCAACAGACAGCTTTTCTCAACATTAGTATTTTGTGCTATTAGGGTTAGGCAAAGTTTTTGGGCTGTTGGCTTTGAGCTATTAAATTTTTCTTCTTTGGAACTAATTGCTTATTCTTGAGAAAATTATTTAACTTCTTCTCATCAAAGTTATGTCAAAAAGTTGAAATAAACTTTGTAAGAATAGATTCCACTAATTAACAGGCATTTAGTTAAAGAATTTACTCAGGGTACCTTCCTGGCTTTCAATAAAAATTTAGTAAATTATTGTTTTGTACACTTTTGAGAGATTGTTTCTTACTTAACTTTTCAATTTTAGTCAAATATGGAATCCAGAAGAATCATAGAGAGTACGAATTATTCTTGCCTTCTCTCCAATTTCTGCTCCTTGTGAAAACACGATCTCTTCCACTTCCCCCATGAGCTTGTACACAAGGGCTCTGAAAATCTAATATGGCTCTTATTCCTATAGCAGCCTCAATCCCCCCAGGGCCAGTGTTACCCAGTGCTCTCCAGGAATGATGTATTGCTCCAAGTTATATTTCAACAAGTTCTTATAATGTTTCTTGCTTCCTGTGACTTCAGTTTGCTCCCCAGAATCTTATTAGATGTTCTTCTATCATCAGTTTTCTCCAGGAATCTAGTTCAATGGATCTTTTTAATATCACATAATGTTTAAACACTACTGGACTGATTGCATTATAAGATGCATTCATCTTGCCATTTGATATTAATAAATGCCTCTAAGGTATTATTTTCTACTTGGCTGGTCTTCTCAGTCGAACAGTAAACATTATCCTGGGTTTGGAGATCTATAGGGATTATCCAGTGGATCCAGGTGCAATAAATTCTTAGATCCTAATGGTGTGGGCTCACTTAATACAACATTGAAAGTTCTTTAAATATTCTAATGATATTTCTGGAAAGTCCATATTCAGTGAGCATTAATAACTGGCTGGAGACATTAGATGATTCAGAGGATCACTGTCTTCTTGAATGTTCCTCCATGTATACATGGAATCAGTGGTGAAGACCTTTTAAAGTGAACTTATTTGGATGTAGTAGTACACCAGAGAGCTGATATTAAATGAGGAAAGGGATAATCTGATGATGCTAATAGCTTGAAGAAGAGAAGAAACAGGGAGACCCACAGAAGTTTGTCATTTGAGGATACAGTGAGGAAGCAGTTTGCTAGACCAGTGGAAAATCCACACTTTGAACAGCACTGGTGGGAATGGAATCCTAAGCTGCTGTGAGGAAGATAAATAAGTAAAATAATAATAATAAATAATAATGATAATAATGATAATGATGATGGTAATAATAATAATAATAATAATAATAATAATGTAAGCAAATGGGTTTTAAACTTTAGGTGGATCTCAGGGAAGTCCTGTGGAAGAGGGAAAGGAAGGGTTGAAGAAGCCAGAGATGTCTAAGACACCACAAGAAACCATAAAGAATCTTAGCCCGTACAGGCCCACAGAGACAGAGCCACCACCACCACATAGTATGCATGGGACAGAGCTAGTCCCTGGGCACATAGATAAAAGTTGGGCAGCTTGGTCTTCACATGGGACTTTTAACAGTAGGGTTGGGGGCTGTCTCTGACTCTTGCCTGTTGTTTGGACTCTTTCCCAGCTGGGCTTCCTTTTCTAGCAAAAATATTAGAAGATGTGATAGCCCTACTGCAACTTGATATGGCAAGGCAGGTTAATATCTATGACAGGTCTCCTTTTCTCTGAGCCTTCCTACGGGAAGAAGGGACGGATTAGAAGACGGTGGACAGGGAAGGGAAGAGAAGGGAGAACAGTATGAAGAAAAGAGGGAGGAGAAGGTATGATCAAAATGTAAAGTAAATAAATTGATGATGATGGTGATGATAGGTTTTTTTTTTTTTTTGATGATAGGTTTTTATGGCTGTGCTTTTTCTCTTGTATTTTGAACGGTCCTTTGTTGTCAATAAAATGCATAAGTGTGTAATGAATGTACATATTAGTTACTTATTTTTCAGTAACTTCAGTCATCAATAAATTTGAGTGTCATTATTTTTTCATATGGAAACTCTAATTTAGCTCTAAAATTGAGCCCCGGAATTTGTTATCTTTGAAATGTTTTAGGATACAAGAGTTATCTAAAAGATACTGCAGGTTAGAAATGACAAAATGACTTGAAACTTTGCATGTATTCCCATGAAACAACTGGGCACATATATCAGTAAAGTAATAATATCAATTTTACTCTAAGTGATTGATTATATCTTCATCTTAACTACCTGGTGGAAATATTTTAAAGACAATGTGATACAAACTGCTCAAGCAATCATGAGGGTAACAAAGTCACTGTTACATTACATTTTTATAAAATGCATATTATTATATCAAGAGGAATACCAGTGGAATTTAATTCCAAATTTCAAAATTGCTAGGAAAATTTAGCTGTCACTATTTATCATATATCAACAATAACTTGACAATAACAGCAAATGGAAGTTGCAGTTTGCATGAAATAATATAAACAATTTAATTTCATTGATTACTCTATTAAAACTTAAAGTGATACTGGATAAGCCTAATTTTATTATATTTATATATATGCATTTATATAAAAATACATATGTAAAAGATACATAGTTGTAAAATAGAAAGAATAATTTTTGATAGATGGTTTTTGAGAAACAGTTTGAGAACAGGATTATAGTTAAAAGAAAGTTTCATTCAAGCATACCTATACCAAAAGCTTTCATAAATAGGTATTGTGTAATTTTCACAATGCCTCTATGATGTCCTATTCATATCAAATGAATGAATGATTCAGCAAATAACATAGATTTTGAGATATTTGAGGATTGACTCACATAATACAATATTACCTAATCTTCCAAAACACAATATATTATATGAATTGAATTCTGATATCATACAGGGAAGAACAATTTTAAAATATACAACATTTTTAGAATTATACTGATAAGTTATAGCTCCAGGTTTCTATGTTAGTTATGCTTGGCTATAGAATTGATACTTTATGCAATTACTTTTCTGTGTAGAATATGTTTCAATGTGCAAAGCATTCTACCACTAGATCAATGTAGGTGTATGTGTACATGTGTGTGTTTATGATAATCTGTGTTTGACAGTATATGCTTTTTAATGAAGATTTCGAGATTCTTATGATAAAAGTACTAATGATAATTTAGTCATTTGTGTGAAAGAACAAAATAATATATTCAAACTAGAATAACTTTATGATCTTTCTACATATGTATTCTTCTGTTACTAAGACTAGATAATTGATTTTCTAATTCTATTTGTTTCATGGTCTATTTCTTACATCTGTACATGCTTATGACACATTGTCAATCTGAGATGAACAGAAAGAGTGAGGGATTGGTGGGAAACCAGGTACTTTGGTATTCCCTCATAATCTCTCTCTCTCTCTTTGTCTCTGTCTCTCCCTGTCTCAGTCTCTGTCTTTCTGTCTGTCTGTCTCTCTCCCCTTCTCTATTACACATTAAGTATATTCCTATACACATTTAAGGCTGAGCTAATTTTTAAAATATCACACTTCTTAACATTTTGTAAATGAAGACAACTATTGTCATAGTTTCGTTTCTGCTACTGTGTTAAAAGACTATGAAAATGCAGAAGAGGGGAACAAGGGTTTGTTTGATCTTACCGTCCAAGGTATGACTGCAGGAAAGTCAGGCCAGTCACAAGGAACATCCGTCACATCCAACATCAAGACGCTGAGAGAACAAAGGCATGCATGCTCAGTGCCAGAAAGTCCAGAAAACGTGTCCAAGGAATGATTGTGCAAATACAGGGTGGGTATCCCTTCCACAATTATCTCAATTAGGAAAATATCTTTTAAGCATTCTTATAAGTTACCCTAATCCAAACAGTTCCTTGTTGCAGTTCCCTTCTCAAGTTACTCTAGCTCCTGAAAAATTACAATTAATAATAACATTACACCTAATAATTTTACTCTATTTTTCTATTTTTCTCAGGAAAGGCAAATATGTTCTCTTTGTGATTGTTGAAAGCATGACATTATTGATGTTTCTGATAATACAGAACTAAACCGAACATACAGGCTCATTAGTTGCTTTAAATGTAACAATCTTTTCAACACTTAAAAAATTAAGAGTAATGGTTTATTCACAAAGTATTGCTTTAAGAATAAATTTAATAATTTCTTGTCTGCTTTCATTTGAAAAGAGATGCACTACAATGAACTGTATAAACACACTATGCATTACTGAATCTTAAAATCACATGCTTGACAGATAGCATATAATGCTTTCTGTGGCTTTCCTGCCATCTGTGTAACTTATTAGTGGTGATTTCATTGCCAGTGGCAAAATGTAGAATATTCTATAAATTAAAACACTTGGTTATGGGTATAGGACTTCTCCATGGTGAACAGTCTGGGTTGGTGGTAGAAATTAAGCTTAAGGATTCTGATCCACAAAACAAAACAAAACAAAACAAAACAAAACAAAACAAAACAAAAACTGTTTCAGTGTGTTCTGGAATTGCTCGCAGTTTATTTATCTCATGAATTACACTTTCTCAACAATACTAGAATTGCTGTAATTTTAGAAGCAGTACAGAAAAATTTACAAGATAAATTGTCACATTTAGAAAGTAATATGGATGGCAGTCTACCTTCCTCATTCCAGATGCTAGCAATCTGAACAGCAGGCTGTCAATTAAAGTGGACAGTCACTTGGCCCTTCCTCATGCTCACTCAGTTTTGCCAAATACTTGAAGAAAAAATTTTAAATAACACCAATCTCCTATTTCCTGTCATCATAAACATTTAGTAACTTCATTATCCTTCCTGAGTCAAAGAGGATTATTTTATTGAAAAGAACAAATGTATTTTCCATCAATGGCACATGAAATGTAAACCATTAAAATTCTTTAAAATGGAATCCATTTTCCATAAGAACTAGGCCTACACTCATTTTTGTTATAATATAAAATATCAACTTTGATATGCCATAAAACACACATATATGGTTCGTATATAGTTAAAATACAATATTTATCAAAATATATAAAATACTACATATATAGTTAAAATACAGTATTTACATATAGGGTAAAAAGAGCAAGATTAAATAATTGTAATAAGTTATTTTTGATGAATAAATAAGAAGAGGAATAACTGATAATGCATTAATTAAATGTGTCAAATAATTACAGTTATTGTGACTCTCACCAGTTATACAGTGGTAACATTTGAGTCAGTAGAACCTGTATAAATTTTCACTTCATTGAAACATCCATAAACTGAGGTAAACACTTTTAATGCCCAATATTAACAGCATTTTGTAAGATTTGAAACTGTTCAAATCTGTATGCCCTTTTCCCTTCAAAATCTGCAACCTTTCCCTTTTCTTTGTCTTTATCTCCTTATTTTCCCCTTAGGAGGCCAATCCTTATTAAAATTTTAGATATAGCACAAGCACATATGGTTCATGTTAGTCTGTCAAACCCCGAACCTAAAGTTTCTATATCTTTGAGTGCAGTGTACATCCATGGACCTATTTTGTTATTTAAATTCTATATTAAATATTCATAATATTTCAGTTCATTTTTCAGAGCAAGAAAAAGTAACATATTTCTTAAATTCCTTGATTTCTGTGAGATAGCTTTTATGTTGCTGATGTCATGAATTTACTTGCTAAAATCCTCTTTCAAATGTTAATGCTTGGATGTGGGTACTATATATCCTGACCCTTATTGGATCCTCTTTGTTCTTTCTAAAATAATACAGGAATGGAAATTAGGAAAAATGAAAGTAAACAGTTGTGTGGTTGTGATCACTCAGACATTGTGAACACTGAATGGAATTGTAGCCATGAGAATCATTTTAAATCTGAATTGCAACTTGAATTTTGGAAGTTATAGATGTAGCAGAAATTAAAATAATTATGATTATTTTTTACTACTTTATTGCTAGCTCTAAAAATGTTTTATTATATGATTTTAATGTGAAATAACTTGACTTTTTAGAAATACCCTGTACTTATTAGATTCAGTAAGCTTCAATTAATTGTATCATTAAAATAATGAAGCCAGGTTATTGAGAATCAATACCTACACATTGTCTCTCTGAGCACAGTGGCATGCAGGCCCATGTAAGTATACACACAGAGAAACACACACACACACACACACACACACACACACACACACACACACTCACACTCACACACACGAACACTAATCGATTAAATAGCAACCAACAGATTGGGACAAGATTTTTTACCAACCCTACATATGATAGAGGGCTAATATCCCAAATATACAAAGAACTCAAGAAGTTAGCCTCTAGAGAAATAAATAGCCCTATTAAAAATGGGGTACAGAAGTAAACAAAGAATTCTCACCTGAGGAATCTTGAATGGATGAGAAGCACCTAAAGAAATGTTCAAAGTTCCCAGTCAACAGAGAAATGCACATCAAAACAACTATGAGATTCCACCTCACACCAAACAGAATGGCTAAGATCAAAAACTCAGGTGACAGCAGATGCTGGTGAGGATTGGAAAAAGAGGAACACTCTTCCATTGCTGGTGGAATTATAAGCTGGTACAACCACTCTGGAATTCAGTCAGGAGGTTTCTCAGAAAATTAGAAATAATTCTACATTAGGACCCAGCTATACCACTCTTGGGTATATATCCAAAAGATGCTCCAATATATAACAAGGACATATGCTCCACTTTGTTCATAGCAGTGTTACTTATAATAGCCAAAAGCTGGAAACAACCCAGATGTCCCTCAATGGAGGAAAGGATAAAGGAAATGTATGTTTACACAATGGAGTACTACTCAGCTATTAAAAACAATGACTTCATGAAATACTTAGGCAAATAGATGGAACTAGAAAATATCATCCTGAGTGAGGTAATCTAACTACAAAAGAACACACATGATATGTACTCACTGATAAGTGGATATTAGCCCAAAAGCTCAGAATACCCAAGATAAAACACACAGATCATATGAAGCTCAGGAAGAAGGAAGACCAAAATGTGGATGCTAAAAAAGTAAATAAATAAAAAATGTGGATGCTTAGGCCTACTTAGAATGGGGAAAAATAATCAGGAGAGGTAAAGGGAAGGAGGGATCTGGGAGAGGAAGGGGAAGGAAAAGGCAGAGCAAGACAAGGTGTGAGAGGAAACAGGGGAGAAGGACAGAGGGTCAGGAAATTGAACGATGTATAGCAGTGCAGGATGGAGAATTGGGCATAGCCATTAGAAAGGCCCAGATGCCAGAGAAGCAAGAGGTTTCCAGGACCCAACAGGGATGACATTAGTCAAAATACCAAACAAGAGGAGGGAGAACCTGTACAGACCATATCCAGAAGAGGGGCACAGCCCAATTTGAGGGACGGGGCCACCCACCCATCTCAAAAATTTTAACTCAGTTCCTGTCTGAAGGGATTGCAGGGACAGAGTGAAGCAGAGACTGAAGGAAGGTCGATCCAGAGACTGCCCTACTTAGGTCTCCATCCCATATGCAGACACCAAACCCAGACACTAGTGCCGATGCCATGAAGTGCATGTGTAGCTGTCTCCTGAGATACTCTTCCAGGGACACCATTGGAAGAGTTAGGGGAAGGACTGAAGGAGCTGAAAAGGATTTCAACCTCATAGGAAGAACAACAATATCAACTAACAAGACCACTCAGAGCTCCAAGGGACTAAACCACCAACCAAAGAGAACACATAGAAGGATTCATGGCTCCAGCCACATATATAGCAGAGAATGGCCTTATGTGTCATCAATGGAAGGGGAGGCCCTTGGTCTTATGGAGGTGTGATGCCCCAGAGTAGGGGAATCCTAGGGTGATGAGGCTGGAGTGTATGGGTGGGTAGGGGAGCACCCTCATAGTGGCAGGTGGACAGAGGATGGAATGGGTGGATTGGGGAGGGGAAACATGAAAAGAGGGCAACTTTGAAAGTCAAATAAATAAAAACAGAAAATAAGAGTGTGTGAGGCAGCTCAATTGGAGGAGATGGTCTGAACTATTAACTTCTTCTAAAGAGGAGTTCTTTGAAGACCTCATTATTTGCTTTGGGAATGATCATAAAGCTTATCTGTTCAAATTCTTACAATTCCAGATTATACAAGCAACCTCAGACAGGTTCAGTGATATTTGCTTTTACCTAGTTGTCCGTGATATGCTGAACTAATTAGAGAGCTAATTATTAAAGCTATCTGTAGACACATTTCTTGACTGCCAAATCAGTGGTCCTTGCACAGAAGTGTGCTGATGGATGTTGAATGTTTGTAATAGAGTGGCTAGCATTAAAGTTACTCCACTTGGGTGGAATAAGAAATGAATAAAGGGAATAAGAATTCCTGACACAACACACTGTGACCATTGCCATTCACTAACAAGTAACAATTTTAAGACTTAATTTTAATTTTTATACATACATAAAATTTAAATTTTATCTCTTTTGAAATGGTAAAATGAATATGATCAACAAATAATGTCATCTCTGTGTAAAAGGAAAGATCTCTAGAAGGTGTTTTTAAAATGGAATAGGGTTAAACATATATAATACAAAAACAAATCCATCAAATTCAGTTTATGTGCTTGCTCACTCAAACATGTTCTTGTTCAGACAGATATGTGTGTCCACATGTGTGCATATGTGCATGTTCATACACATACATACTGTATGTCTTTTAGTTCATGTGTGCTTCCTTATGTGTATCCATGTGTGTATGTGTCTATTGCATCTGCATTGTACATGTGCATGCATGTGTGTATGTAAATTTCACCTGTGTGTCCATGTATATATGTGTACACTGATGTGTTTGTATGTACGCATATGTGTATGAGCATATGTATGTGTACACATCAGCATATGTATGTGTGCAGGTGCAGGCCTGTGCATGTGTGTACACCCAAATGCACCCAGATATGTTTTGTGCACATGTGTTTACAGAAAACCTCAGTTGCTGCTTTGTAACTGCTGTTTAATTTGTTTATTGAGATAGGGTTTTACATCAGCCTTCTGTGCACTGAACAGATTAGGTTAGCTGTCCAGTGAGACCCAGGGATCTGAAAGTTTCTGTCTCCAAGTTTTGTATTAAAACTGCCATTATACACAGCCATTTGTATGAGGATTCTATAGAATCAGACTCAGACCTATATTTTTAAGGTAAACACTTTGTTAACTACAAAGTTCCCAAATACAAACATTTAATTGTTGTTTTCAGTTGGACATATTTCTTATCTAACTTAGAAGCTTTCATTGTCACATATTTTTTGAGTACAATCTATAAACCAAGCTCAGTAAGACATAAGCTATAAAATTGAAAACAGCTCAATTAGTGCTTCTAATTTATTTTGTTAGAATATGCTGAAACTTCTAATGGTTGAGTTACTAAACTTTTTATCATCCCTAATTTTACTTGTAGCATATTACCTAGCTTGCAATTGCTTTAAGAATACATAGATAGGGTGGGGATTTGGGAAGAATTCACCTTAATACCTGCATTTTGCTTAAAACTCACAGGTAATCCTTAGCCAAATTCTACTGGATCTAAATTCCAAAGGAATTAGTCATCTTTGCTCCACAAGGTCTTCCAGCTGAGTTAAACTAATGCTCTCTTTCATCAGGGTATTGTTCAGCAGTCTTCAGAATGCAATAGTTTCTTTAGCCACTGGTCCCTTCTATTCCTTCAACACTAAGAATCTTTCAGAGCACTAGACAAGCAAACTACCTTGCCTAAAATAATCTAGTGGTTATTAGTACAATGACAGTGGATTTTGAGGTCTCTACATGTGGGGTCATGCACAGCCTGGCAGCTATGTATTCTTCAAATTCATTTTATAGCATGTATTTTCAGCATGAAAAGATCTTTTTCTATTATACAGATTCCATTGCTTTGTAAGGTACCATCTACAAATTTGCATTTCTTTTTTTCGTTCAAGTGATCTCCCTCTCTCTCTCACTCCCCAGCCCATCAAAGTTGGGGATTTTGGCCCATTAGAAAATCCTTTCTTTATACTAGTGTATATAGTCATTATCCATTAGTCAATTAGGTTATTTAATTTCCTTTGAACTTGGTCCTAGCTAGTTACTCTGCATCACATTATTAAGCTATACCTTAGCTAATACTAAGATAAGTGTTATTTTCCTTATTTATGTATTTATATACATAATTATTCTCACTTCAGAAGTCTTAGATTACTATTGACAAGATTTTTGTTGTTACTCTAAAATACATGTTTAGGCTAAATGTAGAGTTGTCATTATAAGAATTCAACTAATATTTTTAAATGAACGAATCATACCACAACATTTTTTAAGAAACTTATTGTATCACAGGCTGATGTTTTCTTTGTACACAGTTCTTGACATTAAAGTTTAGAGAACAAACAGAAAAGAATTATTCACTCAACAAACATTTAAAATATCAAATAAATGTCAGCTCCTATCTTTGTTAGGCCAGAACCTATAACTTAAAACAAATTAGGTTAAAGCTTCAAGACATTGACATAGAGGGGGAAATAAGTTTATAAGTTGTATATTTAAGAAGAAAAGGTTGTAAATTTTATGATATATTTTTCTTACTACATTAAAAGATAAATGGAAATGTATTATATATAAATATTTCTATGTGAGACATTCTTTGAAGAAACACAAATTCCAAGAAACTGCATAACTGAAGGACTTGAACTACTCTAGAGAAAAGAAGGGTCAAATGGAGTCTGATGAAATTGTCTTTACCTCCCAAAATGAAAGAAATATAGGAAATTTGCCTCATTAAAGGAAAACATAAAGTTCTAGATAGAGCTTAAATCTTCAGGGCTCAAGTTAAAGGCAGAAAAATTACCAGAATAGATGGACAATCTGCAGAGAACTTCAGTAAAGAGCAGTCAGACTGGTGCTGGTAGACTCATTCTGAATTCAGTCATTGCATACTGTCCATGAATTAGACTTCAGGTTCTCATTGGGTTTTTCTTTTTGGAAGTTATTATTATTTTTATTCTTTCTTCAGGAATTTTATAGATTTGTTCAATTTACTTCTGTTTTATTCAACCTCTTTGTCCAACTCTAACTATTCCTAGACCCCATTCCTTAGCCCTCCCTCTCAACTGTTGCATTTCATTTTTTCTCTCTTAACAACCCAAAGCATTCCATTACTGTGGGCCACATGAAACATAGCTATGGAGTAATCCCCAACAGCATAGAAAAACTACCAGGCTTCCTCTCTAAACAAAACTGACTCTCCTTCCACAGAAGGGGGGATAGGCTTTCTGAAGAAAACAGTGGGGGAATGATAGGAATATTTAAGGAAGGAATACTTAGGGAAGAAGGAATTACTTAAATTGATCACAAAAAAAAAATGTGAAGCAGGGGAATGAGGTCACAAAGTTCACACCACAAATACCTCTTCTGGTTCCTAAACAAACAAAAGAAACATTCAATTTTTTCTTTCTAAGTTTGAATTACCTTACTCAAGATGGCAGTTTCAAGTTGGATCAATTTACCTAAAATTTTCACTTTTCTTAAAAGTTGAATAATATTTCATTGTGCAAACATAACACAGTTTTATTATCTATTCATCAGTGGATGGGCATTAGGCTATTTCATATTCCTGCCCATTGTGAAAAAATTGGCAATGACCTTGGATAAGCAAGTATCTTGGCAGGAAGATATGAAGTCCTTAGAATGGCAGACATATTTTCACATCATTGAGTAAGCACCACTGATTTCCATAGTGATTGCACGAGTTTGACTCCCACCAGTGGTGAAAAGCAAATTTTTATTTTTCTGCAAAATGTACCTAGAAAAAATATCTGATGACTTATGGCTATAATCATAAGTCTGTACAGTGCTAAGCACTTATACAAGATTTTTCATGGAGTATATAACAACACAGAGAACAAGAAAAGGCTAATGTACAAAGAATAAGTGGTTTGTTTTGGAATGCTCAGCCCCAAATGAGCTGTGTAGATGAATTCTTTCTATTTATGAGTCAGGAAACTATATGGAAAGAAGGGGCAGATTTTAAGAGCCAGAAGTGGCAGATGACTTTAAATGAATAATGTTTATAAGCCAGACAAAATTGACACATGGAAGAGGGGAATTTGGCATGAAGTCTCACATTGTATAGCTATTACTAGTGGGAAAGGGTTAGTCAGTTTTCTTTAATGATGACACCCTTGTAATAGCTAGCCAACACAATTGGAACTATTGGACTTGGCCAGTTTCAAAAGAAAAGGAAAAGAAAAAGGAGAGACAGAGAGGGAGGAGGGACAAGAGAGAGTGGAAGGAAAAGGAGAGACAAGACACACACACACACAGAGAGAGAGAGAGAGAGAGACAGAGACAGAGACAGAGAGAGACAGAGAGAGACAGAGAGAGACAGAGAGACAGAGAGACAGAGACAGAGAGAGACAGAGAGACAGACAGAGAGAGACAGAGAGAGACAGAGAGAGAGACAGAGAGACAGAGAGACAGAGAGACAGAGAGAACAAAGATAGATTGGGGACCTGGAATAGTTGAGGGAGAAGGTTGAATGCTTTCAAAATGCGTTCATTGAAGGTCTCAGATTTTCATGAGACTTATAAAAACAAACAAATGATGGAACTGTTCAGAAAGTATTTGGATATTCACTTTTTCCCTGAATGAAAATTACTTTAAACACATGAGATGACAGTAAATTGACATGAGGTGACAGAAAGGTTGTGTGGCCACAACCAAGGATTACAAGCTGGATTGTTTCAATAGCAGAAATATACATTCACTTCTTGAAAACAAATACACAAATTTCTGACTTGATTGGTTGATGCTAAGAGTTGTAACAAAAATTGTTTGAAGATGTTCCTAAGCTTCTAGATTGACATTTCTGTCCTGAGTTCATATTGTCTTCCTTTGTTGTTGTATCCAAATTTCATCTCTTTTTAAGGACAAATTTTGACTGAAAAACAAAGTTTTACCTGAATAGTGTTTTTCTATCTGGATTATCTCATCAAGACCTTTTCTTCAAATAAAACTACAATCTGTGTTATTGGATGAGAAATTTAATATACCAATTAAATATACTAATCTAATATTGCTAATTAAAATTTGTCTGTGTATAAGGAGCATGTGTGGGTATGTGTTTCTGCATGTTTGTATGCAAATGTGAGTGTGCATGTACCACAGTGTGGAGATATCTCAGGGTTCCCTAACTTATGGACCCCCAGCTTCCTATATTTCACACATAGCCTTTCCCTTACCTTTTTGTGTGGGGTTAGGAAGCCATGGATTCTTTGGGAGTAGGCCTAGAGCAAGAGTGGTCAAGGCATATCCAAATCCTGGAAATCTCATCCTGAGATTGAAGTAGGATCATCCCCTACCACCTCACCCCCAGTCCTACCCCTTACCTCCCACTCCTTCATCCCCAACCACCACCCCTTTACCGCTACCCGTTTGCCTACACTTAAGACCCGCATGTCCCAACTTATGTATCCATGCTCCCCCACTTTTGCTCACCACCCTCTGAAGTCACATAGACTGGTAATCAGATTAAACTTCCACTCCCTACGTAAGGTCATGTCTAGCAGCCTCCTAAATTCCTCCTTATGCTATTGAGGCATCTCAGCACCCTGGCCCTGGACAATGATGAACACTTATCCAAATAGTACTTACCCACCCTTCAAAGGCTTAGCCTTTGTTCCTTCTTTAAATGAGCTGTCTCACTGAAGCTGCCTCACTGCTTCCTGAAGTCTCTTCTGCTCCCAACAGTCCAGGCAGGCTTCCTGTCTCAGAATTCACTGGTTGGGATCACAGGCCAATCCCTCTTATGGGAGGGGAAGGAGAGCCTGCCTGGCAATTTAATATGGCAAGATAGCTGTCCTGAGAACTTCTAGTTATTCTTTCTCTGACTCTGAGAATTCTGGGATTATAGAGATATGCTAACTTACCTGTTTTTGTGTTCTTGGCATCTGAATTCAGTCATTACACCTGTGAAAGTATGTTCCCCACTAAGCCATCTCCCTAGCCCATAAGAATGTGTCCAAGTGCATTTGTGAACTCTAGAAAATAGACAATAAATGAAACAATTGCATCTAATGTATCCTACCTGGAGGGAATCAAAAGGCTTAGCATCTGAATACATAATCTAAAGGAAAATTTACACTTATACTTTCAAGATGGATCCTGGGTGCACACAGACTATTAGAGGCCGCTTTTATAATTCTAGTTTTGGATATAAAGCAACCTTGGGAATCCTCGGTGAGTTTAGAGAAAAGAGAAATAAATTGCATGCTAAGAGAGGCAGTAAAAAACATATTTGAGTACAAGTTTGATAATTTTTGAACTGCTTTAAGATCATTATTTTGATTATGTAATGTACACTTAAGAGATTGGGAGCTTTCATATTTCAGATTTCTGTACTCAGCACATTATCCCACAAAATGAGAGAACATGGTGGAAGAAAACATGCAAAAAACTAGAATTAGAAGGTAGAAACCAGAACAAATTTGTCTAGTGTGCTACTTAATCAATTAAGATTGAGAACGCCTTAATATTATTTTGATTTTGTCGTGTTACACTACCCTTTAAATGAGGGTAGTAATACTCAAATCACTTTTTTAAAGGTTTGCAGAGGAACATTTCTTGCTTTGGGCTCTTTATAGAAACAGACTTGTGGAATGGGAGGGAAGAAGGAGAAAAGAAATGAGGGAGGGAGAAAGAGAGGGGGCAGATAAGAGAGGAAAAAGAGAGAGCAATACAGAGATACAGAGAAACAGACATAGACAGAAACAGAATCAGAGACAGAAAATACAAAACATCTAATGGAAAAACCAGCCTGAGGACAGAGGGATAAGGTACACATTCCAATTTGTTTTTAAAGTCTAAATGCAGCAACACCAGATTGTTTTATTCAATTTGCCAATTCGAATACTTATCATTTTTAAAAGTAGCATGATAGGTACTATCAGGTAATATTTAATTCATATTCATGTTATCACATGATGCAGATGTTGATGTCAAATTATTGGTTTATTTTATGAAGAAGCTAAATAGTTCAATAATATTTTTAAAAAGTTCATTGTTGTAAGATATAAAGTAAAAGTACAGCCATGGTGGAAATGAATGGATCAGATTAAAAATAATACCTAGTCTTTTCTAGAGATAATTCTAGTATAACTATATAGGGTTATACTACATTTAATATATATTAATATATACTACGAACAATGACTACTTGTTTCTTTCATGATAACATTGTCTCCTGTGATAGTTGTTTCACATTGCAGTGATTCAAAAATTTCTACTCAGTTTACTGATGACATGTTACTTTTTAAAGCATGTATTGTTGCCACTTCATTGCTTCAAATTTAGATATTTGTCTAATATTTATTCATTTTTTCATTTCCTTTCCCCAATTTCTTAATCATTTAGTGAACATTATTGTCAACTTTAATTCTTGAATTTGTTATCTTTTTATTGTGGCTTCATTCTGTTCTAAAATATTTTGTTTTATTATGCAAAACTGGATAATTTTTGTATACTTATTAAAGTAATGAATCATACTTTAAAGGTTCTGAGCTTTAAAAAATAATACAAAGAGAAAAACAAATACACCTAGGAAGTCGTTCTATAAGTATCTGTCCATTCTATTGAAAGATTCACTAATAATGGCTAACATCATACAGTCTCCTAAATTAACTTTTATGGGACTTTTAAAAATGTGAACAACTTGGGGGTTTGATCAATTTTCATCTTGCTGTGAAATAAAGGAAAGATTAATTTTCACTACTTCACTTTCTCTCATTCTGCTACAATTTTATGTCCCAAATGGGAAATGCTGAACAGAAAAAGTATACACATCAACAGTTTTTTGTAATTCTTTAGCTATAGGCATTATTAAGTGAGTTTCAACCTTAGAGTCTAAACTTAGTAATATGCAGTTGATTGATTTTACATATCTTAGTTTCCTAACACAATTAAACAAAACATATTCATAGGAATCTTTAAATTTCTAACATTGTCTACTTTGCTTCTAAAATTACCATATTATTCTATATACTCACTTAAAGAGATCAAAGCCTGAAATTTTATTGCTATTACTATGAATATTTTCTTTCAAATATTACAATATGTGAGCTTGAATATAGATTTGTTTTTAGTTTTCCATGATATGAAATGCTCCATTTTTAAATCTGATTTTGTCCGGATAATTCAAAAGAATAATTATGGTTGAGTAACCTTGGAAACAACAGGTAAGTGGACATGACATTTATGAGCATGAATGTAAAGGGAGATGCACTGACAATCCGTGCTGGAGGAATCCGTGCTCAAATTCATATATATCAACATGAAACATTACAGGTACTTGTCCACAGGGAGTATCAAGGGCCATCACCCTGCATAGGACACACCCTATAATAACACTATTATTTTTTACTATGCAAGATCAGAGATCATAGAATAACTCTAACTTGGAGATGTTTCACACGTGACAAATGTGTAAATCACACACACTCATAAAATAATCCAATAGATTTACCCATTGCTTTAATGTTATAGTCCATGTAGAGTTTATTTCAGATAGCTACACTGTGATTTTGAAGGTTATAGGGTGAGAAATCCCTTGAATTATCAAAAAAATCTCACTGCCTTCAGAATCTTTATTCGTTATAGGCTGTAACTAATTGGGACGTGTATGTGTTGGTGATGCTGAGACTCATGTTTGTAAGGGATGACCTTGGTGTAGTTTGTGAGTCTCCAAAGCAATTATAGAAGAAACTGATATGGGAACAATGGCAAGAAGCAGAGAGAACTGCTTGAAACAGACTAATCCACAGACTTAGTTAAGCAGCATTAGACGACGGTTAACTTTTAATGAGGGAAATCACGATGTAATTAAATCTTGACATACAATTATGAAAGAAAATATCAGGTAACAATATTGCTATACCATATAAAAAAAGAAAAGACATTTTCTGAGAAGGTGCCTGATGTTCTGTCATCTGAAACTATTCTTTATGAGTGCAGGGTGAAGGTCAAGAAGGTAGCCCAACTCCATCAATCCTGTGGACAGTTACAAATGACCTTTCACTTTCCATAAGACATTCAATATTCGGAATTGGAGGGATACATTTTTCTGTGTTTAGAAAATGGCAAAATTGAAACCTTTCCTACTGCAAGAGGCACACTTTTGTTGACCCTTGGACAGCCTCTTCATCCCCAAAGCTTGTTGAGGCTGTGATCTCATTTACATGAATTGCTAACACAGAGTAAAACAACAGTTGTAGGCTGGGTGTCAAAATTCTACTTCATTTCACTGCAGCTTTGTTTTTTTTTCAATGCAATATTGGCCTCCTGAGAATAATACCCCCTTTTAAATAGTAAAGTGGTTTTCAAGTTTTCTGAAATAAACCATCGATTTTACATTTGTATTTTAAGCTAACAAGGAGGATAGAGCAACTGATTTCACTTTTTCACATTCTTAACCAGTACTTTGGTAACCAGCATAGAAGCAAACAATTCAATTGAAGAATAATATGCTTCTTTCTTTAACAAATTAAAATTGTATATTATTTAATTTTTCTTTATTTAATATAGTTGTCATCAACATATGAAATGCAGAGGAACTACTACCTAAAATTACACTTATCATTACGTTAAGATAACATGCAATTTATACCTCACTTCAGAATGAGTGTATTGTGATGCAGTCACACACAGTTACAAGCATTAAAAATGCATCTGATACTAGTTGAAAAGAAAGCTGTCTTCATATTCATTTATTTAATTATTCATTTAACACGAGAGTGAGAGTCGTGGCTCTCTGTAGTGTGGTGAGAGTTCTCTAAGCACTGAGAACACTACTCAGGCACAAAATAGATGATGTTCCTGCCAATGCAGCATTTTCGTCATGATGAGACAAAAAGCATACAGGTAAGTATGAAAGGAAATATGTGAGTCCATTAAAAATAATGAAATAGATGGGGCTAGGTGGTAGCAAAGGAATATATGTTATGTTATTGTCAAGCTTTGACTAAACTGTAATTTTAGGCTATGAGAATTGCACAGCACACACTTGCCATTGGACAATTCAATGATTAACATTTTAGCCACTGATTACATTTTTCAAACCCATTTCCCAGCCTGAATCATACATGTTGATGTTCATCTAGTTTCTTTATCTATTTATCTAAATATAAAAATGATATTTAATATTGTCTAATATTAGAGATTACAATATGTACTTTTTATAGCAGCAGGAATTGACTTGTACATAAATGTTTTGTTTTACAGGATATTGTTCAATGTCAAATTTGAAAAGTTACTACAGGCATTTTTTTAATTTTCTATATGTTGTCTTTATGATTTTTGGAAAATTTCAGAATGTGGTAGAATATAATTATAAACTTATACAATATTTCATCATATATTTTACAAAAGAATATTTGATTCTCATTAGGTATTTTAATATATTATGACATGTTTATTTCTATATAAATAATAATAACATTTTAAGAATCATGTATATTCATGCCTACAAACCATCTGCTACCCTACTTAAGTACAGATGCAGCAATGCAACCAGAGGTAACATCTCCATAGAAATTATCATTTGTATGTATTTGTTTTAATTTGTTGTGTGCATGTGTGTTTCTGTATGTGTGTGTGTTCAGTACATATTTGTGGTGTTGTGGTTCTTGTGGAGGACAAAGACAACCTCGGATGATGGACCAAGCATCCTAGTTATTTGCTAAGGCCTACCCAAAACTGGACAGAAAGATTTAGAGATTCCCTGTTTTAGTCTATGCTTTGCAATGAATGCTAGAATCACAGATATGTAACCCTGTCTGGTTTGTATGTAAGTTCTGGAGACTTGAATTTTGGTCCTCATGATTACGGGCTCACATAATGGGAGACACAGTGAGGTGTTTCTCCAGCTTCCAATATTACGTTTTTATTAATTGAATGTTTTATTTAAATTTCAAATGTTATTCCCTTTCCAGGTTTCCCATCCATAAGCCCCCATCCCATCCCCTACACCCCTTTTTCTATGAGACTTTTTCCCCTCCTCACCACTTCCCTCTTCCCCTACACTGGGAGTTCCAGCCTTGGCAGGACCAAGGGCGTCTTCTCCCATTGGTGCCTGACAAAGCCATCCTCTGCTACATATGCAGCGGAGCCACTGGTCTATGTATAGTGTTTGGGTATTAGTTTAATCCCTGGGAGCTTTGGTTGGTTGGTATTGTTGTTCTTGTGGGATTGCACAAGAATTCCTTCGATCCTTTCTCTAACTCCTCCCATGGAGACCCCGTTCTCAGTTCAATGGTTTGCTAATAGCATTCACCTCTTTATTTGTCAAGCTATGGCTGAGCCTCTCAGGAGACAGCTGTATCAGGCTCCAGCCAGGATGTACTTCTTGGCATCATCTATATTGTCTAGGTTTGGTAGCTGTATATATAAGGGCTGGGTCCCCAGGTGGGGCAGGCTCTGAATGGTCATTCCTTCAGTCTCTGCTCCAAACTTTGTCTCCATATCTCCATCTATGAATATTTTTATTCCCCCTTTTAAGAAAGATTGAAGCATCTGCACTTTGATCATCCTTCTTCTTGAGCTTTGTTTGGTCTGTGGATTGTATTTTAGGTAATCTGAGCTTTTGGGCTAATATGGACTTATCAGTGAGTGCACACCATGCGGGTTTTTTTGTGATTGGGTTACCTCACTCAGGATGACACTTTCTAGTTCCATCATTTATCTATGAATCTCATGAAGTCATTGTTTTTAATAGCTGAGTAGTACTACATTGGATAGATATACCACATTTTCTATATCCATTCTTCTGTCAAAGGGCATCTGGGTTCTTCCCAGCTTCTGGCTATTATAAATAAGGCTGCCATGAATATAGTGGAACATGTGTCCTTGTTATATGTTGGAGCATCTTTTTGGTGCATACCCAGGTGTGTTATATCTTGGTCCTCAGGTAGTACTATATTGAATTTTCTGAGGAATCTGAAGACTGATTTCCAGAGTGGTTTTACCAATTTACAATCCCACAAAAAATGATAGAGTGTTCCTTTTTCTCCATATCCTTGCCAGCATCTGTTGTCATCTGAGTTTTTGACCTGAACCATTCTGACTGGTGTGAGGTGGAATCTCAGCGTTGTTTTGGTTTGCATTTCCCTGATAACTAAGGATATTGAACATTTCTTTAGGTACTTCTTAGCCACTCAATATTCTTCAGCTGAAAACTCTTCGATTAGCTCTGTACCTTATTTTTAATAGGGTTATTTGACTCTTTTAATAAAGAGTTGAACACTGGACTATTTAGAGTATTTTATTGCGTGAAAATTTGTCCATGATACAGTATCCTGAGAGTCTCTACAGCCAGAAAGAAAATGGGGATGGAGTAAGTTTCCTTTTAATATTCTATTTTCAATAAACAGAAACAGTAAACTCTTATTAACTGATCCATTTCATATTCATATACACTAGTAGAGGAATGACTAGGTACTTGAGTATTTAGGAATATAACTGTAAGCAAACATCTGAAATAAACAGAAAGTTCAAAATAGGAATTGCAAATTAATTAAAATATTGGATTTTACAAAGTGAATAATGTAGCTGTCTTAGGATTCTATTGTTAAAAGACACCAGGAATGAGGCAATGGTGAAAGAAAAACATAATGAAGAAATTTAATTGGGGCTGGCTTATAGTTTCAGAGGTTTAGTTCATTATCATTTTGTTTGGAAGCATGGCAGTTTCAGGGCAAACATAGTGCTGAAGGGACCAAAAGTCATGCAACTTGATCAGAAGGCAGCTAGGAGGAGACTGGATTTCACACTGGGCAGAGCTTGAACATTGGAGGTCTCAAAGCTTACCCATATAGTAACACACTTCCTCCAATAAGGTCACAACTATTCAAAAAGGCAACATTTTCTAACAGAGCTACTCCCTATGGACCACGTATTCAAACACATGAATCTATGGGGCCAAAACCTATTCAAATCACCCCAGCTACTATGCCTCAAGATCTGGATTAAAGGTGAGTTCTAATTTAAATCAAAATCATGTTTCATCCCATGTCAAGAACATGATCAAAAGCCTGTGTCTTCCAGCTTCAAGATATGGATCAAAGGCCTCTTGTCTTCCTGCCTCAAAATACAGACTAAAAGTGTCCTCCATTTCCAGATTGTAGTTCATTTCAGATATAGTCAAATTGACAACCCAGAATAGTCATCCTAGTAGTTAATCCCAGTGTTTCAAGTGTATTGGTAAAAAGCAGTTATATTTTCATTCTCAAATCACTCTTTTGGCAATATGACTGAAATATATTAGAATGATTAAATTTTTCTATATTAAAATGTTTTTTCCTATTATGCAAAATACATACATTATAGACATTGGCAATATTGCTCAAAATGCACCTCTGCAGCAATGAAAGGTACAGTCTTTAGAGCAGGCTCACCAGCACAGCAAAGTAAAAGACCAATATGCTGACAGCGCGGTGGGATGGTTCATAAGAAATCTCTTTTACCTGTTGTTATTGTGTGAAAACCCTCTTGAAGCTTCTATTGTGGTGGAAATGCTATCCTCTTGATGTCCAGATGTTGGACCTTTAAAGTATGATCCTATTTTGAGACATGTGCTCTAATATTCATTTTGCATTGTGTAGTAGTTACCAGCATGGAAAGGATGAGGTTCAATAACACACTCTTTACTGTGTAATTTGGTTACCATAGTACGTTATTCAACATTTTATCACTTAGTAAAAGAGTCTTCACTGTATCCACACTATCAAAACTTCCTAGCTTCTGTAATTGTGAGCTAAATAATTCAGGGCTTTATCCATTTCTCAATTCGTGATACCCTTTTACCACAATATAAACTAGATAACAAAATTAAGCATCGCATAATGCCACAATAGTATCGGAGACTAGAAGGAAGGTGGGGCTGGAGAGTTTTTGCTTCTGCCAAGGTGATTCTGTGATAAGTAAATCACAAACTTCATTACCATTTTGTAAATAACATTTAGATAGTAAAATGATTAATTAAATTATAGATTTAAATAATAAAATAATAATTAAATAGATATAATTATAATATAATAGATATAATATTATATAATAATAAGTAAATAATTAGATAATAAAATAGTTAAACCACACATTTTGTTACTTAATAGCTCAAAAGAGATCATCTAGGAGGGTTTTTACTGTTGTTTCACCTTTTATTTTTATTTGTAGGGAGCACTCACCATGTTGACTGAAAAGGAGTACTTAAAGTAATTCCTAGTGGAGTCACAATGCATAGAAAACCTCAGAATATTTAGAAGATGTACATAAAAATTTTAAAATTGATTTCACTGTAAAAAGAAACTTAACAATGTGTATAAGAAATGGATTAAGTACTATTTAAGCTAATTAGAGAACACTTTGTTTTTCATCTATGAAGTTCAAAATTTTTGCCTTTTGGTAGTGAAATATGTGTCTGGTGAAAGAAAATACACAATAAATTGTGAAATAAATGCTACAGTTCATTACTACATTGGTGGTATCAGGATATCCTGCTTCTGTATTACATCCAAAGGTTATAACATAGTGATAGATGGAATACCTTAAAATCTAGAGGCATCATTGAGGTTTGACACATGAAGATGTTATTGTCGGCAATTACATGTCAGGGCTTATTAGTGAATATGAAAATGTCTGGATCAATGACAATTCCCAATATACTGATTCTCTCATACACAGAAGGAAAAGTTCTTTTGATACATTGACCATTTATTGCTGCATAACAAATCATAAATATTAAAGTGTTATATCTCTAATAAAAGACCCACTTTTTATTTCCAGTTCTTTCTGATCAAGTGTCCATGAACACAGCTCACCTCTCTGTTTAAGCTCTTACAAAGTTGTATTAGTTGCCTCAGTCAATCTGTGCTTATATCTGGAGATTCTTTTGGGATGAATTTGAATTAAGTTATTTGTGTTACTGGCAAAATATATGTCCTCTTAATACAATGATTAAGGCTTCAATTTCCTTGCTACACTTAGTCAAGCACTTGCTTTCAACTTCTAGAGACCACAAAATAATTCTTTTTTTTCTTTTATTGAATTTTTAAAAAATTACATTTTAAATGCTGTCCCCTTTCCTGATTTCCCCTCCAGAAACTCTGCTACTCCATCTCCCTCCCCCTGCTTCTATGATGGTGCTCTCCCACCCATCATTTACTCCCTCCCTCCCACCTCCCTGCCCTGATATTCTCCTACACTGGGGCACTTAGCCTTGACAGGACCAAGGGTCTCTCCTTCCATTGATGCCTGACAAGGCCATCCTTTGCTCCATATGTGGTTGGTTCCATAGGTCCATCCCTGTGTACTCTTTGGATGGTGGTTTAGTCCCTGAGCGCTCTGGGGTCTCTGGTTGGTTGATTTTGTTATTCTTCTTATGAGGATGCAAGCACCATTAGCTCCTTCAGTCCTTTCTCTGGCACCTCTATTGGGGACTCTGTTCTCAGTTCAGTGGTTGGCTTTGAGCATCTGCCTCTGTATCTGTCAGGCTCTGGCAGAGCCTCTCAGAAGACTTCAATAACAACAACAACAACAAAAAAAAAGACAGAAAAACCACATACACATGGAAGCTGAGCAATGCTCTACTCAATGATAACTTGATCAAGGAAGGAACAAAACAATTCTTATAGATAAGATTTCATGGGTCATCTAATAACCCTGGGATCAAGGCTTCAAGGCTTTTAGTAGAACCTCTCTATTAAATAAATCTCAATGATTTATTTTGTGCTTTTCTCGCATCTTAAAATCTTTAATGTGTACAGAGTAACACATCATCATAAAAACTATAATCCGTTGTTTTTGGTCATTGTTGTTATGCAATTCATTAGAATCAGGTCATTAGATTCACTGGATATACAGATAATCTCGTGCACTGTGCACTGTGTAAAAGCATTCACCTGTCAATAAAAAAGCTTTTGCCAATAGGTTGTTTGCTATTTTGTCCTGTTGACAGTGTCATTTGCCTGACAGAAGCTTTGCAATTTTAGGAGGTCCCACTTGTTGATTCTTCATCTTAGAATTAAGCCATCAGTGTTCTGCTCAGGAGTTTTCCCCCTATGCCCATGTGTTTGAGGCTTTCCCCCACTTTCTCTTCTATTAGTTTTAGTGTATCTTGTTTTTGTGTGGAGGTCATAGATATATTTGAACTTGAGCTTTGTACAAGGTGATATGTATGGGTCGATTTGTATTGTTCTACATGCTGATCTCCAGTTGAACCAGTATCATTTGTCGAAAAATGCAGTCTTTTTTTCCATTTGATGATTTTAACTCCTTTGTCAAAGACCATGTGACCCTAGGTTTATGGGTTCAGCTATACCACTCCTGGGCATATATCCAAAAGATACTCTAACAGATAACAAGGACAAATTCTCCACTATGCTCATAGCAACCTTATTTATAATAGTCAGAAGCTGGAAAAAACTCAGATGTCCCTCAACAGAGGAATAAATACAGAAAATGTGGTACATTATCACAATGGAGTACTACTCAGCTATAAAAAACAATGACTTCATGAAATTCTTAGGCAAATGGGTAGAACTTGAAAATACCATTGTGAATGAGGTAACCCAGTCACAAAAGAACACACATGGTATGCACTCATTGATAAGCAGATATTAGTCCAAAAGCTTGAAATACCCAAGATACAATTCACAGACTACATGAAACTCAAGGAGAAGAAAGACCAAAAGGTGGATGCTTCATTCCTTCTTTAGAAGGGGGAACAAAATACTCACAGGAGGAAATGTGGATACAAAATGTGGAACAGAGACTGAAGGAAAGGCTATTCAGAGACTGCCACATATGGGGATCCATCCCACATGCAGTCACCAAACCCAGACACTGAGAGCACCCTGATATAGCTGAATCCTAAGAGACTCTGCCAGAGCCTGACAAGTACAGAGGTGGATGCACAAAGCCAACCATTGGACAGAGAACCGGTTCCCAATTGAGAAGTTAGAGAAAGGCCTGAGGTAGCTGAGGGGGTTTGCAACCCCATAGGAAGAAGAAAAATATCAACCAACCAGATAACCTAGAGCTCTCAGGGACCCACGGCTCCAGCCGCGTATGTAGCAGAGGGTGGCCTGGTTGGGCTGAAGTGGGAGGAGAGGCAAGAGGGAGTGGGTAGGTGGGTGGGGGAGCACCCTCATGGAGGCAGGGGGTGGGTGGATGGGGTAGGAGGTTTCTGGATGGGAAGCCAGGAACAGGGATAACATTTGAAATATAGAAATGTAGATTAAAGAAAATATCCAGTTAAAAAAAATGAAGGAAAAAAAAGCCTTTTTTCAATGAACTGAAGCAAGATTAGAATGTGGGACATCAGAGAGAGAGAGAGAGAGAGAGAGAGAGAGAGAGAGAGAGAGAGAGAGAGAGAGAGAGTTCTGGAAAATAGTTTGTTGCAGGATATTCATCTGGGAAAAATGATGGATGGAGACAGACTCATGAAATTTGAAGAGCTAACCTGTCGTATTCATAGAATTATTAGGAATGCACCTTAGCCTTTGGCCTAGGCAATTATTCATGATTCAGTCTCAGAGTCATTATTTCTGGGTAAAAGGGAGCTGGTGTAGAAAAACACATGGATATGGATGGTTGCAACTACAAATGGTTTCCACCACCAGGCACATATTCCAAGATTAGGACACTGGATTCAGGTTGTAGCCAAAAGTTCAGGATATCAAAGGCAGACTAGAAAGGCAAACACAGTCCCTTTAATACCTGCCATGGAGGACTAAGCACTTGAGCTGAGGGCTATAAGCAGCAGGTAGAACAGGAAACTGGAGCCACACAATATCCTAGCAAAGCAGAGGCTAAATTCCTTTCAGAGGGAGCTAGGAGGTCTATGTGATGGCTGAAACCTAATTGGAATTTAAGCCAGAGAACCGAGCTTTGTTCTTGGGCCTGAAGAAATCAGAGTGAAAACAGTTATTCTAGCCCAAGCCCAGCAAAGGCATCCTTCTGGAGGCGGTTGAATGAACCAACTTTGGCATAAACTGGTCTGCGGAGCCTGTAAAGGAGCAATTTCCCAGAGCTGATGGGACTAAACAGCCCCAAACTGCTCAACTGGCAAGGCATTAAGCTTAACATTGGTAGTTCTTGAGATAATTAGAGATCAAAAAGAAAAATATTTTGTGTTGAAATGGTACAATATATCCTGATTCCATATGATTTTTCTCTTATCAGTATACAAATATTTTTCACTAATGATTACAGTTTTCTATATTTTTTTAAAAAGATTTCAGAATATGACAGACTTCAAAAAAGAGGCTGAGAAATTAGATGGAGGGTTCCAAGCCATATAACAGAGGTTAGAGAAATCTGTAAATCAAAATAAAGAACCCTTAGAGTAATCCAATATGGAGTCTATAATAACAACAGAAAAGATAGATCCAGATGAGAAAAATCCAGTAGGTTATCAGGAATTAAAATGGCAGCCCATAGAGATACAATATATTGAATTAGGGTACAAATTATGTTTGATGCTGACTTAGAACAATGTACCAACATACAAGTTTTACTTATAAGATTGGAGAATTAAGATATTACTATATTTTAATACATCATATAGTTGTTAAATGATCAGAATTCCAGGAGTATTCAGCCTTTAGTTATGAAATGAATGACTCTGAGATTGCACATTTGTTAGAGATGATGGCTATCATGTAGATTAAAGCTGATGATATACAGGCATATGAATCTATGAGACTACAGTAATTTTCCAGGCAATATGATATAGAATGTGTTACAGACAAACATTACAATCCTGTAAGTTAAGCAATTTAAGAAAATCTAACAGGACTTTTAAGAAAATAAAACAAAAGGGAAACATGGAATGTCCCAAATATAGTATAAATAATACTTTATTAGCATTAAATTTTTAAATGTCAATGAGATAGATAATAGCACTGCTAAAATACACTATATTTTAGAAAGAATTACTAAATTAGATCAGCATAAATATGCCCCTTTAGAATGAAAGGGGAGAAATGTGTTAAGTTGGAGAAGCTTTGTATTTGATTAAACAGGAAAAGGTATGGATTTCTTCCAAATTGATAAAAATCAGATTTGAGAGGGAGAGACATCTAAAGATCTAGGCTGCACTCATGAGGAAAGAAACCAAGAAGATCAAGACAGGTAACTTGTAATGATGATTGCCCTAAATGGAACAGCTGTGATATTGGCTGAGATGTGAAAATGTCTCCTGCCATAACTTGAGCTAAGCATAGCCAATCAATCTTGTTGGCTATAGAATCCTCAGGATTTTCATGCCATCTTTTCAAATAGCATAGATAGATTTATATTAAAGCTTTGTTATGGAACCCAAACTAACTAATTGAGACAGACACCTTGCTGCTAGAACAAAGAAAGTGATTCATCTTTATTTAAATTGTGCACAATGAACATTCCATATGTAGCCATTGCAGAAATGTATATTAGCTATGAGAATTTATATGTTCACAGAGAAAAACAACCAGCAGAGCAGCCCTGACAAGAATCACATTGAAGATGCTAGAAGGGGTGCTGACATGCTGAGGCATATATATTCCAGCATCCTGTCTGATCCTATCTCAGAAAATGTCAATTCTCTTTCCTCAGGGATCTGCATCTGGGACACCTTCAGAGAAAAATGCTAACCCCAATTGGTCCTTCGTCTCAGACTATTTCATTCAGAACTTCAGTTAAGCCCTGAACTTTCTTAGCAGTCAGAGTCTGGACAGCAAACACTAATGTGAATTTTCTTTAAATTGATCAATACCCAAATTTGGGAGTGTAAGGGGGCAAAAAGAAAAGGAATGTCACAAATCAACAGGTAGAAATTTTGAGAGAGCAGCATACTATTCACCAAAGGTGGATTAGATAATTGTTGGCTGTTCAATGGGCAATGTAGGGTGGTTACAGGTTGTGATGGTCAGGATCACAGAGGGAACAAAAAAAGGGAGGTTAGATTGAGGATTTTTCTCTTTGTTTTTCTTTTCCCTATCCTCTTTTTGTAGAGGGAGTTCCCTAACTGTTTCCTGAATTGTTTGAATGGGTAGATAAAGAATCATTGGGATAATTTGTGGAGGTGGGTTTTACAGGTCCCAGAGAGGAAGGGATAGAGAGAGTGGGGGAGAGACTAGGCAGTGAAGCGGATAGGAAGCTGCAGATATATAGGTCTCAGGGGCACATCTTAGAGGGTCTCCCCACTTCCCAACTCCCAAGGTTGCCTGTTTCTCCTGGCTCTCGAGGCTTGAATTCTATTCCACTTCTCCCAATACCTGATCAGGCTTTTTCCTCTTTCTGTCCCCTCTCCCACATAGGTCCCTCCCTCCCCCCAATCCCCCAGTGATTACTTTCTTCTCCCTTCCAGATTGAAGCTTCTTCCCTTGGGCCCTTTGGCTTGTGAACATTTTGAATCTAAACAACCCATTCAAAAATAACAGAGAATTTACAACAGAGGAGTCTCAAACAGCTGAGAAGCACTTAAAGAAATGTTCAAAATCCTTAGTGATCAGGGAAGTGCAAATCAAAATGACCCTGAGATTCCACCTTACACTAATCAGAATGGCTAAGATCAAAAACTTAAATGACAGCACATGTTGGGGAGAACATGGAGAAAGAGAAACATTTCTCAATTGCTGGTGGCATTGCAAATAGGCCACTCTGGATATCAATCTGGTGGTTCTTCAGAAAACTGGAAACAGATCTACCTGAGGACCCAGCTATACTGTTCTTGGGCATATACCCAAAAGATGACCGACCATGCCACAGGGGGCACATGTTCTACTATGTTCATAGTGGCCTTATTTGTCAAAGGCAAATCTGGAAACAACCCAGATGTCCTACCACGAAAGAATGAAGACAGAAAATGTGGTTCATTTACACAGTGGAATACTATTCAGCTATTAAAAATGAAGACTATGAATTTTGCAGGCAAATGGATGGAACTAGAAAATATCATCCTGAGCAAGGTAAAACAGACCCAAAAGGACATGCATGATATGTACTCACTAAAGGTACAGAATCCAGGAAAAACAAATCTTAAAAGACCATTACTATTTCTATTCCAGTTTCATGCATAATATAAATGGATTATATGTTTAGACATGTGTTTCCTCCCATACAACTTTTTCCCATCTCCCTTCTCTACCTCTCACACATCTATCCCCAGGAACCAATGCATGGAATAATGAACAGAAAGCCCCAAACAAAGACATGAATATGGTTAACAAATATTTTTAAAGTGTTTAAAATCTTTAGCAGCAATGGAAATGCAAATTAAATGTACTTTAAATTTTGTCTTACTCCCAGTCAGAATTGATATGAAAATCAGCAATTGCTTGTTAGAACATTGTGGTAAATTGCAACTTTATTTGGCTTATGTATTTGCAACCCATATATAAATATTAGTTTCCTCTATGTCATGGCACGTAAATATTCATTCAGTTTTTAAAACTCGAATGAATTACACAATAATTTTATGAAAAGTTTTGTTATTTTTGCATTTTGTACTACAGAGAAACAAATAGAAAATAGAAATATCAAAATTATAACAATATTACCATTGTCTTCAAATTTCTACTCATATTGATTTATTTTTTTTACACAATACTCTATTCAATTTTATTTAGTATATATATAAGTTTTATTACTGGTGACAGAAGTTTCACCTATTTTATCTGAGTTGATACATCTTCAACACTACATTTATATATCAATGCACAGAGATTCCATGACTAAATCCCAAACACAATTCCACAGATTTGGAATCTGACGTGTTGTGGTAAGAACAGGCAAAATTGCATCTCTCACTTATCAAGCTTGAGGCTTTATGAAACACTATATTCTTAGTCCAGATGACTCCTTATGATCTCAAAACTACAAACAATATCAATAAACATGAAAATATATCTCTTCCACAGCATCCCTCAGTTTCCAATTGAGCTTCTTCAGTTCCCAATCCTGTTTGAGTTTCTATGCCATTCTTCCTACAATGTTTAACATCGATATGGAAGTGCAAACAAATAAATCTTTTTCTACACAATCTCCTTTTGGTCATGTGTTTGGTCATAGCAATTGAAACATAAACGAAGACAAGTTGGTAACAGCATAGTCTTATTGCTGTGACAGACATGACCATAGTTTTGGAGGATTGTGGAAGGACTTTGGAAATTTGGGAGAGAAAAGCCATTGAGTGTTGAAAGCTCAGTGGGCTGTTCTGTGGAAGCTAGGAAGATACAAATATTAATAGCAGTGCAGAAGATGGAGGCATGGATTGTGAAATTTCAGAGAAAAATTGAAGGACTCTCTTAGGGTTGTATGCTATTTTCATTTAAGATTCTGTGGTGTCGGTTTACTAGGCCTGATGAATCAGCTGTTATTAGTAAGATACCAAACTACTACAGTGAAAACTTTGTATTACTGGGACAATCAATGCTGATTTTCTGGAGCTAAGTAATTAGCAGTGATTATGAAGAGAATAGCACCATTGAGATGAAATCTATTAAAATTAAAAAATTCCCCTAGAGCACAGAGAAGCTGTGTTCTACAGGCAGCCATGGTTGTTCCTCATGCTGTTAGCTGGATTTAGTAATGTATAAGAGTCACCCAGGTCTTGAAAGCATGAAGGTTTTCTTGGAGAACAATTGACACTTGGGACTGTGAGAGGCCAGAAAAAAAACCATTGGCAAAGGCACAACCTCCTTGTAGGAATGTCCTCTGCCAATATTAATTATTCGATGATAATCAGAGACAGAATGAATTTAGAAGTTGAGGGTTTGTCTGGGTTTCAGCAAAATGGTAGAATGATATGACCTTCAAGACAGCCCTTAAGGCTTTGGGAAAGAATGCTAAAAACATATGTTCAAAATATATATTTTCTCAACTATGTAAAATATAAGAATGCAATATGAAGTGTACAGGAAGTTTCACAGATTTAAAGGAGGAGAGGAAGCTGCACTATGAGACAGCTTGTCGGAAAGATATAAAGACAGTCAGATACAGGACAGGTAGATTCCTAAATTCAAGGACAGCCTGGGACAGAAAAAGTTTAGGTTTAGGCCCAGATGCAGTAGGAATATTAATATTAGGGTGGTGTCCCACCCAGCTAGCTTATTGTCTGTGCTTAACAAAGGCCTGCAGATCTCTGAATTCTTTTGCAATGTTAAGAAAAGAAAGTGTGTTTACTATCTTTTTCTAAAAATCAAGGGGCTGGGATCATGTGATGCTGATTCATGGGATGTTCAAGAAGGAACCTGGAATCAATGACAGAATTTATATATAAATAAAAAACCAGGACTTTTGGTCTGCATGAGATGAACTAGCAGAGAGTGAAAACAGTTCTCTATTTAGAATTTTCCTAGACAGAGATGAGCTCTCTAGAGGTAGAACCAAGTTCTTCAAGAACGTTTTCTAACAACATTTCTGACCTTGGTTTGAAATCCCATGAATTACCTAGAGAACTAACACAGCTCTTTTCTTTTTTTTTCTTTTTCTTTTTCTTTTTTTTTTTTTTTTTTTTTTTTTTGGAGCTGGGGACCAAAACCCAGGGCCTTGCACTTGCTAGGCAAGCTCTAAAGCTCTAACACAGCTCTTTTAGAATGTTTTCTAGTAGCTATTCAGAGAGAAAGCTGTCTGAAGAGAAAGCATACCTCTTTTAGAATGTTTTCAGGCTTTCTGTTTTGGATCAGAAAACCCAATAATTACTTTTAGAATTTTTCTAACAGATTTCTGACTTGATCATAAAATCTAAGATTTTTTTTTTTTTAGAAGCTCTTCTGAATCTGGTTAGAAAACCCATCAACTATTCAGAGAGCTTTTAGAATTTTTGCTAGCAGAGAGAGAGAGAGAGAGAGAGAGAGAGAGAGAGAGAGAGAGAGAGGGAGGGAGGGAGGAGGGAGGGAGGGAGGAGAGAGAGAGAGAGAGAGAGAGAGAGAGAGAGAGAGAGAGAGAGAGAGAACTGTCTCAACCAGAGGGAGTTGTCTCAAGAGAAAGCTGTCTAGAGCAAACTAGAGAGCCAAGAGGTATCTATAGAGAGCCATCTATGGAGCCATCTCGAGAAAAAACATAGGCCATCAGATTGTAACCCATGATTTGACTCGGAGTCCTTTGTTTCGATGCTTCCAAACATGGCAGTTGGAACAGGGAATGAGAGAAAGTAAATTCTATTTGGGATGGATTTCACTTATGGTGTCAGGACCCACCCCCACCCCTTCTTCCCCTGTCGTATGAGATAAAGCTTGGCAAAGAAGTAAAGAGTTGGTAAATAAAAAATGGGTCAAGCAAATTAAAAAATCAGAACAATGCACGTTAAGGTTTTGGAACAAGTGAGAAAGAGGTCAAGATGTACAGTCTTTTGCAAGATTTCTTTGAGTTTATAGAAAGTTAGTGCATGGTTACTTGAAGAGTCATTGAGCTCTGATACCTTTCATAAAGAAATCTGCAAGTGAGTTCAGGTCCACAGGGTGAAGTAATTCCTGAGCATACTCTTTGCTTATGGAGTATGATTAGGCAGACCTTAAAAACTGAATTGGAACACAAGCTGATCAATTCCAGCAATGCTTTCGACTTAGAAGAAACCGTTAAGTATCTTAATGTGAAATGGCCTCCTCTTTTGACACTCGCTGCTTGGAAAACCAAGGTTAGAAAGCAAAGGAAATTTAGAAACAGTCTCATGAAAGGCTGCTAGATGCAGCTCCAGAGGCCACCCAATCTGGTAACTCTGTTCTGAAGTATTACAGATTTCGTCTGCTTCTATGATGAGTTTACACCCTTACCTGTGAGGGGCTGGCAATAGAGGCAGCTTTGCGGGGGCTTTCCTCATTTTGGGGGGTAGGGTGCTAAAGTAGAGATTCAAGCTCTGGCCTTTTTTCAACTCTGGACAGTCCAGGAACATAATACGTAAACTGCCAGTGCCCTCATGGGCGAAGTGGAAAAGCATCGGGACAACAGAGTGCTGTGGGTTGAGTGGGAGTTGCCCCTCAGTTACATTAGGCCTACATGGACAGAAAGGCTACCATTGACACAGAGAGTATAGATTTAAATTTCACAACAATCCCCTTTAAAGGGAATTGTCCTCAGCAGGGAAACTTCCAGGGGGACCAGTCCCAGGTTCCTCAAAAATGGGAACCAACATGAATCCTTTTGCTCCAGTCAACCAAGGATGTCAGTTAACTCCCCATGCCAGTTAACCTTGACAAGGACATTGCTTGGTCTCGCCAGTTCTCCCACAGGTATGGGTCCCCCTCGCCCCTCACGAATAACTGGGTCCCTGCTGGCGGGGGCAAAGACCCACGACTGAGGGCAGTGGCCCAGAGCATGGCTGTGCTGATGGCCCTAGATGCTATCTATATAAGAAGCCGACTGAGTAAGTCACGAGGAACAATGAATTGTCTTCTATGGACTAAGCATCAGTTCCTGCCTCCTGTTTCTTGCTTTGCATTCTTGATTTCTCTGGAGAATTGATTGTGAGGAGGTGGTGCATGCCTTTAATCCCAGCACCCAGGAGGCAGAGGAGAGCAGATCTGTGAGTTGAAACCAACCTAGTCTACAGAGAGAGTTCCATGAGAGTCAGAGAAACCCTGTCTTAGAAAACCAAAACCAGAACCAAACCAAACTTACCAACCAAACAAACAAACAAAACAAGCAAAAACAAAGCAAAACAAAAATTCCTTTTGTTCTTCCTATTCTGCTTTTGTTGTGGTGTTTATTATACCACCGACAACTCGAAATGAGGAGTTATTGGTAATGTTTGACTGCTGAAAATAGAGATTCAGTTTTCTTTTTTTTTTTTCATATTTTTTTATTATTATTAATTTGAGTATTTCTTATATACATTTCGAGTGTTATTCCCTTTCCCGGTTTCCGGGCAAACATCCCCCTCCCCCCTCCCCTTCCTTATGGGTGTTCCCCTCCCAACCCTCCCCCCATTGCTGCCCTCTCCCCAACAGTCTAGTTCACTGGGGGTTCAGTCTTAGCAGGACCCAGGGCTTCCCCTTCCACTGGTGCTCTTACTAGGATATTCATTGCTACCTATGAGGTCAGAGTCCGGGGTCAGTCCATGTATAGTCTTTGGGTAGTGGCTTAGTCCCTG
Source organism: Rattus rattus (assembly GCF_011064425.1). Lineage (NCBI taxonomy): Eukaryota > Metazoa > Chordata > Mammalia > Rodentia > Muridae > Rattus > Rattus rattus. The sequence continues at coordinate 139,659,752 of NC_046156.1, forward strand.
GAAGCTCTGGTTGGTTGGCATTGTTGTACATATGGGGTCTCGAGCTCCTTCAAGCTCTTCCAGTTCTTTCTCTGATTCCTTCAACAGGGGTCCTGTTCTCAGTTCAGTGGTTTCCTGCTGGCATACGCCTCTGTATTTGCTGTATTCTGGATGTGTCTCTCAGGAGCGATCTGCATTCACATTTTGATCATCCATCTTGAGTTTCATTTGTTCTAGGCATCTAGGGTAATTCAAGCATTTGGGCTAATAGCCACTTATCAATGAGTGCATACCATGTATGTCTTTCTGTGATTGGGTTAGCTCACTCAGGATGATATTTTCCAGTTCCAACCATTTGCCTACGGAGATTCAGTTTTCTTTAAAGGTTTGCCCAGTTCTAGAACAGGCACCACTACCAAGATTATTTAGGCAACTTGGTAGATACTTAATAAAAAATTAAAATCAGAAAAGATAGAGACATTGGGCAGTTAGAGAAGTTGGGGTAGATATGAGAAGACCTAAGGTAGGGGAATGAATGTGATCAAAATATGGTATATGAAATTCTTAAAGAATGAGTGAATATACTATTAAAATTCCCTTTTCAGTCCATATCAAATAGCTAATTATACTAGTGCTTTGAATAGTTTACTATTCAAAGATTACTCATTGGAAATAGTAAGCCATTAATAAAAAGAAATAATTCCATTGACATATCAAATGTGATTAAAATAAAAGGTAGAGAAGAATGATGCAAGTTTGGAAATAAATCATTATTATTTAATTATAATTAATAGCCAGAATGAATATCATATCTCAAGCTTTCAGTGAAGTGGAATACAAGCTTTAAACACTGACCCTGTTAGTACTGTTAGTATTCTTAAAGATTATAGAATAGATAAATAATCTTACAATGAATACAGAATATTTCTTCTGTGTTGCATCTGGGTCAGTGAAATAGCACAGAATGGATATACTGGAAATTCAAGTGTTCCTATTACTCATTAATGTTCAATTTGCTTTTTGGTACATTTGTCTTCTTGTTTGACAAAGGTATGACTAGGTTGCTTAATAAATCTCCCATAAATGTCATTGCATGTATCAAATAAATCTTTAACAATAATTCTCTTGCGAGCACAATTTAAGTTTCATCAATTATAGTTGTGTCCTTTTAGAAGCTGTGATGCCAAATAATTTACCAAAAGGAAAAAGAAATCCTGCCCTCATGTTGTCATGTTACATTTACACACTGCACTGTATCTTAAATTCTTTTTGTATCAAAATTATGAGTATCCCACCAATTTTCGGTCATTAGTTTAAGCACAGAGGGAGAAGATTTTTAGAATTCCTCTAGGGATTTCAAAAAAAGAATTGTTCTGACCTTTTTCAGCTTGTTACATGTTGAGATTTCTGCAGTGCTAATGTTTAGAACAGACTGAGGGCAAGAGTTTCAGGTTAATGGCTGAGCTCTGAAATAGCACAATATTGCTACAACAGAAATAAGTTAGTGTCACTGGGGAATGTCACATGAAGAGAGTTACATTACAAAAGATATCACAAAATCAGGAGACATGGCTGAGGCAAACCTGAACCTAATACTATAGCTGCTTTATTAAAAGAGAAATAAATAGGTAGGGAGAAATAATTGAGTGAACTTGTTTCATTTTACTAAGCAGAATGATGTACACTACTCTGCCCACTTATTCCACTTCGAATAAAGCCCATGTCAATTTGAGAAATACTTGGCACAAAAAGTAACAATACTGAACCTGAGTTCCAACATGTATAGAGTTTTTATTGTTGTTGCTCATTTTCTTTTAATGTAGAAGGAGGTAAATATTTAGAAGTATTTAATATACTCATTATTATACAAATTTGGTAAATAAGTGTTAATTATACCATATTAAATATATATGAATTGAATGTTTATACATTTAATTGTGTATTATCACTTAATATAATTTCAAAACCCAATCTTTAAATTTTAAGACATTACCCCTTGATTTTTAAAATGAACTTATGGCTTAAAATATCTCAGTTGTCTAAGCTATTAAATTTTCAGTGTCTTTTAAAATCAAAATAATATCACATGACCGTGAATGTTATTACAAGTTAATGGTGTTTAGTCATCTTATGTTGATAATCTAGTTACTGAAAGAAATGTTTACATTTCACATTTATATAATTATAATTAATTTCTGATTCAACTGTAAACATTCCAAAGGTACTTCATTTGATAAAGCACTGAGTTTTCAATGTCATCTTCATGCACGTATTCTTTCAAGAGAAAATTTTTTATATATTTATTTTTGTTGAATATTTTATTTATTTACATTTTAAATGCTACCACCTTTCCCAGTTGGTGTCAACACTGTGAACCCCCATTCTCCCTTCACCTGCATCTATGAGAGTGCCCCTCCAATGATCTACCCACTTCTGCCTCCCCACCCTCGCATTTCCCTACACTGGGACATTGAACCTTCACAGGACCAAGGGCCTCTCCTTCCACTGATGTTCAACAAAGCCATTATCTGCTACATATGAAGTTGAAGCCATGTGTACTCTTTGGTAGGTGCTTTAGGCCCTGGGAGCTCTGGAAGGTGTGGTTGGTTTATATTGTTCTTCCTATGGGGTTGTAAATCCCTTCGACTCCTTCAGTCCTTTCTCTAACTCCTCCATTGGGATCCCCATGCTCACTCCAATGGTTGGCTACTAGCATCCACATTTTTACTTGTCAGGTTCTGACAGTGTTTCTCAGGAGACAGCTATATCAGGCGACTGTCAGCAAGCACTTCTTGGCATCAGCAATAGTGTTTGGGTTTGGTGTCTGCATATAGGATGGATCCCCAGTTGGGGCAGTGTCCCGCGCTACGTCTCGCCAGCAGAAACGACACGGCACACACAGGATCCTTCTACAGAAAAAGCTTTGCTGTGTCTTGAGAGGGAGAGCATAAGCTTACAATGCGGAGACGCCGAGTGAGGAATAACCGTCCCTTATATAGGAAACTATCCTCGCCTAGGACGTGTCACTCTCTGACTGGTCGCTGCCAATTATGCCAGATGACGTACCAAAACATATGTGTCCCTTTGAGTAGGGAAGTTACCAGGCGCCTGCGTATTGCCCTTTTTACTAGGTGCGTTCTGCCAGATGCTGGTACCATCTTGTAATGGAGTATGTAAGGACAGCTCCTCGCATATGTGAGGACAGCTCCTCGGACAGCTCCTCACATCTGTGAGGACAGCTCCTCGGACAGCTCCTCACAGGGCAGTCTCTGGATGGCCTTGCCTTCAGTGTCTTCTCCAAACATTATCCCCTTATTTCCTTTAGACAGGAGCAATTCTGGGTTAAAAATATGGATTTGAGTGGGTGGCCCCCTCCTCCAATCAGGGGACTTGCTTAACCTCAGGATATGGCCTCTACAGTTTCTCACTCCCCTTCGTTGGGCATTTCAGCTAATTTCATCCCAGTTGGGTAAGTAGTAGACTCAGAGCTTCTTGCTTTCCCAACATCTGGTACTTTCTAGTAGCTACCTCCAGTCCCCCCCCCCATTTCTACATACCTCTGTTCAAATTTCATAACCTCTGTATATCATCCCTGTCTCCTCCCATATCTGATCCACCTCCCACTTTTTCTTCTCCTCTGCTCTTCCTCTCAAGTCCCTCCCACCCTCTACCTCTTGTGAGTATTTTGTTCCCTCTACTAAGGACCCAAGTATCCACACCTTAGTCTTCCTTCTTTGTGAGCTTCATATGGTCTGTGAGTAGAATCATGGGTATTCCGAACTTTTGACCTAATATTCAGTTATCGGTGAGTACATACCATGTGTGTTCTTTTGTTACTAGGTCACCTCACTCAGGATGATATTTTCTAATTCTATACATTGGCCTAAGGAGTGCATGAAGTCACTGTTTTTAATAGCTGAGTAGTACTCCATTGTGTAAATATACCACATTATCTGTATCCATTACTGTGTTGAAGGGCATCTTGGTTCTTTCCAGCTTCTGGCTATTATAAATAAGGCTTCTATGAACATAGTGAAGCATATGTCTTTGTTATATGTTGGAGCATCTTTTGGGTATATGCCCAGGAGAGGTATAGCTGGGTCCTCAGGTAGTGGAATGTCCAATTTTCTGAGGAACCTCCAGACTGATTTCCAGAGTAGCTGTACCAGTTTGCAATCCCACAAACAGTGGAGGAGTGTTCCCCTTTCTCCACATCCTCCCAAGCATCTGCTGACATCTGAGATTTTTTTTCTTGTTTTTGATTTCTTGAATAGTTTATAGATTTACCTTTTAAATATTATCCCCTTTCTTGTTTTCCCCCTCTCCCATTCCCCTTCCCCCGCTTCTGAGAAGATGTTTCCTTTCCCACCTACCCACTCCTTCCTCACCACACAGGCATTCCCATCCTCTGGGAAAATTAGCCTTCACAGGACCCTGGATTTCTCCTCCTATTGATGACCTTAACCATTCTGACTGGTCTGAGGTAGAATCTCAGTGTTGTTTTGATTTCGACTTCCCTGATGACTAAGGATGTTGAACATATCTTCAAGTGCTTCTCAGCCATTTGATATTCCTCAGTAGAGAATTCTTTGTTTAGCTCTGTACCTCATTTTTTTCATAGAGATATTTGATTTTCTGGAGTCTAACTTCTTGAGTTCTTTGCATATATTGGATATTAGCCCTCTGTCGGGTATTAGATTGATAAAAATCTTTTCCCAATCTGTTGGTTGATATTTTGTCTTATTGAAAGTGTCCTTTGCCTTACAGAAGCTTTGCAATTTTATGAGGTCGCATTTGCTGATGCTTGATCTTAAAGCATAAGCCATTGGTCTCTGGTGAAGAAAATTTCCCCTGTGTCTATGTGTTCGAGGCTCTTCCTCATTTTTTCTTCTATTAGTTTCAGTATATCTGGTTTTATGTGGAGGTTTTGATCCACTTGTACTTGAGTTTTGTACAAAGAGATAAGAATGGATCGATTTGCATTCTTCTACATACCGACTCTAATTAAACCAGCACCATTTGTTGAAAACGCTCTTTTCTTTCCATTGAGTAGTTTTACCTCTTTGTCAAAAATTGAATGACTATAGGTGTGGGTCCATTTCTGGATCTTCAATTCTATTCCATTGATCTACCTGCCTGTCTCTGTATCAATACCATGCAGTTTTTTTTTTAAATCAAGTTTGCTCTGTAATACAGCTTAAAGTCAGAAATGCTGATTTCCCTAGAAGTTCTTTTATTGTTGAGGATAGTTTTCCCTATCATGGTTTTTTTTTTTCGTTATTCCATATGAATTTGTAAATTGCTCTTTCTGACTTTATGAAGAATGAGTTGTTATTTTAATGAGAATTGCAGTGAATCTGTAGATTGCTTTTGGCAAAATTGCCATTTTTACTATATTGATCCTGCCAATCCATGAGCATGGGAGATCTTTCAATTTTCTGAGATCATCTCTGATTTCTTTCTTCAGACTTAAAGCTCTTGTAATACAAATCTTTCACTTGCTTAGTTAGAGACTCATTGAGGTATTTTATGTTATTTGTGACTATTGTGAAGGGTATCATTTTCCTAATTTCTTTCTCAGGTGTTTATCCTTTAGGAAGAGGAAGGCTATTGATTTGTTTAAAGTAATTTTATATCTAGCTACTTTGCTGAAGTTATTTGTCAGATGTAGGAGTTCGCTGGTGGAATCACTTAAGTACTTGGGGTCACTTAAGTACATTATCATATCATCTGCCAATAGTGATATTTTGACTTCTTTCTTTACAATTTTTATCCCTTTGACCACCATTTCATTTCTGATTGCTCTGACTAGCACCTCGAATACTTTATTGAATAGATAAGGAGAGAATGGGCAGCCTTGTCTAGATCCTGATTTTGTGGGACTGCTTCAACCTCTCTATTTAGTTTGATGTTAGCTACTGGTTTGATTTATATTGCTTTTTCTATGATTATGTATGGGCCTTGAATTCTGGATCTTTCCAAGACTTTTAATATAAAGGATGTTCAATTTTCTCAAACGTATTCTCAGCATCCAATGAAATGTAAGTGCTTATCTATCTTGTTGATTTTTTCAGAAAAACTAGCTCTTGTCTTTGTTGATTCTTTTTATAGTTCCTTATGTTTCTACTTGGTTGATTTCAGCCCTAAGATTGATGATTCCCTGCTGTCTACTTCTCTTGGGTGTATTATTTTTTGTTGTTGTTCTAGAGCTTTCATATGTGTGACTAAGCTGCTAGTATATGCTGTCTCCAGTTTGTTTTAGGAGGCACTCAGAGCTATGAGTTTTCTTCTTAGCACTACTTTTATTGTCTCTCATAAGTTTGTGTATGTTATGCCCTAATTTTCATTAAATTCTTAAAAAGTTTTTAATTTCTTTATTTTTTCCTGGACCAAGTCATCATTGAGTAGAGTGTTATTCAACTTTCATATGTTGTTTTTGCTTTTATTGAGTACTAGCCTTATTTCTTGGTGATCTGATAGGATGCATGGATCATTTCATTCTTCTTGTATCTGTTGAAGCCTTTTTTGTAACTGAGTATATAGTCAGTTTTGGAGAAATTCCCATGAGGTGCTGAGAAGAATGTATATTCTCTTGTTTTAGGGTGAAGTGATCTATAGATATCTGTTAAATCCATTGCATTCATAATTTCTGTTACTTTCTCTATTGCTCTGTTTAGTTTCTGTTTCCATGATCTGTTCATTGCTGAGAGTGGGATATTGAAGTCTCCCACTCTTATTGTGTGATGTACAATGTGTGCTTTGAGTTCTAGTAAAGTTTTGTTTTGTTTTTTTGTCTTTTTTTTTTTTTAATGAATGTGAGAGTTCTTGCATTTGAATCATAGATGTTCACAACTGAGTTTGTTTTGGTAGATTTTTCCTTTGCTTAGTATGAAGTTTCCTCCTTTATCTTTTTTGACAACTTTTGTTTGAAGTCATTTTTATTCAATATTAGAATGGCTACTCCAGCTTGTTCCTTGGGACAGTTTGCTTGGAAAAAAAATTCCAGCATTTGACTTTGAGGTAGTGTCTGTTATTGTCACTGAGATATAGTTCCTGTATGCAGCAAAATGGTGAGTCCTATTTACATATCAAGTCTGTTAGTATATGTCTTTTTATTGGGGAATTGAGTGCATTGAAGTTAAAAGCAATTAACTAGTCTAGTTAAGGACTAGAGGTGGAATTATGTTTGTGTGGCTATCTTCTTTTCAGTTTGTTGAGAGAAAATACTTTCTTGCCTTTTCTAGGGTATAGTTTTTCCTCCTTGTGTTGGAGTTTTCCATCTATTATCCTTTGTAGGGCTGAATTTGTGGAAAGGTATTGCATAAATTTGGTTTTGTCATGGAATGCCTTGGTTTCTCCATCTATGTTAATTGAGAATTTTGCTGAATATAGTAACCTGGACTGGCCTTTGTGTTCTTTTAGTGTCTATATGTTATCTACCCAGGTTCTACTGGCTTTTATAGTCTTTTTTTGAGAAGTCTGGTATAATTCTGATATGTCTGTCTTTATATGTTATTTGACCTTTTTCTCCTACTACTTTTAATATTCTTTCTTTGTTTTGTGTATTTGGTGTTTTGATTATTATGTGATGAGAAGACATTCTTTTCTGGACCTGTTTATTTGGGTTTTTGTAGGCTTCTTGTATGTTTATGGGCATCTCTTTCTTTAGATTAGGGCAGTTTTCTTCTATAGTTTTGTTGAAGATATTTACTGGCCCTTTGAGTTGGGCCAGTACCTATTATCCTTAGGTTTGGTCTTCTCATTGTGCCTGGATTTCCTGGATGTTTTTGGGTTAGGAGTTTTTTGCATTTTGTATTTTCTTTGACTGTTGTGTGTTGTTGAAAAATTTAAAACATGAAAAAAGTATGGGTTGTCTTTTATCCTGCTAGGTCACACCACAGTGCCCCAAGATATCTGCTAGATATCTTGGTGGAAACATCCCAACTTTACTGCAGCGGCCCAGTGTCTCCAGCTGCCGCACATTTTCCTACACTCAAACCCTCACATAAAAGAACATAAAACACAATAATCTTTGATCCAATTGATAAGATATAATTACCCACCTAAATATAAAAAAGCCTGGTACCATCCATCCCTTAAGAACATTGATAACAACCTGTAAATACACAGAGCGGAATCTTTACGACAGCCTCCATTGTCCTGCCACCTTCTCCACCTCTACTCCTCCTCTCTTTCTCTCTTTTCATTCCATGTGTTCTATGAGAACACATTAGACACAGTTGTTTTCGATACATTTTAATAGTTGGACAGAGGATATATGCCAGCACATTTCGTTTCTTCTGCTATTTCAAAGAAACCAGTCTTTTGTAGGATCTCATTATGATGACTTTATGGAATCTTAATCTGAGTACCATCAACAAGTCTGATATAGTGGCATATGTAAATTATCTTAGTACTCCGGGTGCTGAGGCAAGAGGATTAATGACAGTTGAAGGCAAGTCTGGTCAATGCAGAGCATCGAGACCACCTTGGGATACATGGACTTGTGAATTCTTGAAACTATATATATATAATAAAATGTCTTTAGTAGATCTAGAAATAACATTACATTTAGATTATTATGTTGTTTACTAAACATTTGCTCAAAAGTAATGAAAGAATAAAAAATGCAGCTAAGAAGTCAGAAGTTTAAAAATGCTATCTCACCCCTAAGAAGCCCTAAATACCTCAAATTCCAGACCCTGCCCTCTACCTGTAAGTAAGTAAAAGGTCACATTTCTTGAGCCTGCTCTCCCAGGAACTAGATGAAAGGACTTAAGATAAGGCCCTTAGATATGCAATTCCCAACCTAGTAAAGGTAACAGAAAGCGTCTCCCAGGAACTAGCTGACCAGAAAGTTAAATTAGAATCTTCAGAGAACAACCTTGAGAAGTAGGAAGCTTCTCCCAGGAACTATCGGACCATAAAGTTAAACAATCTTGAGAAACAGGAAGCTCCTCGTGATTTTTCACTGTTATTCTCGACACTTTCCAATGACGCCATCCCTGCCCCCTTGGGTTGTGGTTTTTCCCTTTAAATACCCTTTCTCCCAAACTCTAGGGTTCGAACTCCACTGCCCCCGCATGGGGTATGAGTCTCGACCCCAGTACACTGGTTCCTATCGATAAACCTCATGTGATTACAGCAAGGATGGTCTTGTGTGAGTTCTTGGGGGGGGTCTCATCATCCCGAGACTTGAGTGATGGTCTCCCCGCTCTGAGGGTCTTTCAGTAAAAGAAACAGAAAAAAAAAATCAAGATTAGGCTGAATCACTTTTGCCAGTGGGCACTAACAACAGAATAAAAATGAAATCCATAAGATAATGAAAACCATAGGCAATAACACAAACAGATATCTGGACATGGCTTGATATAAAAGTGCATATGTTGAAAATGTCCTCTCAAAGTCATAGGTTAAAATATCATTCCCAACCTAATGGGTTTTTTAACAGTTTTTTGAGATGTGATTAAGGGTTGAGTGCTTCCCCTATTGGATATGAGAGTCCTTCTTGCAATAGATTTGCAGGGTTTAAAAGTAACTTTTCTTTGTCAGATGTAATTTTCTTCTCACAGACTTACTGCTGAATGAGCTCATTCTTTCTAGTTCATCCTGAACTCTGACTGGCTGGTTCAACTCAGCCATTCTGGCTTACTCACTCCAAGGTGACTGATACAATTGGTCTTCTCTTGGCTTTTCACTGAATTGCTCTGCTTGGAAAATCTGCATCCAAATTCCACAAACTGAACTGTATTCCACCTCTGATTTAACTCTGTACTATTCTCTCAAGTAGCCTACCTTTTTTGTGCTCTTTTCTGAGAGTTGTCATATCCTATATGACATTCTGTCCTATACTAATTCTGTCCAGTCTTTATCTGTTTTGTCACTTTGCCCCTCAATTAGATGTCACTTTCAAACGTAGCTGAATTTTTTTTTTATAAGCTCACCTTACTTGAGTTGTTTGGGATTAAAGGCATATAGTAAGGGTATGTCTGTGTTCCAGCCAGAAGAAATAAAGGAATATGTGGTGTGTTTCCATTCCTGCCAGATCACACAGACCTAGAAGGTAACTGGATGTGATCCCTTGCCAGAGCATCCATGTTGCTGGATTATATTCCTCCACGGGAGAGTTTGTTTGTCTTTATACTTGGTAGAATTCATGAGAAGATGACCATTATGGACCAGAAATCAAGCCTTAAAAATCTGCTGGGACTCTGAGTTTCGTATTTTTAATTCCCACAGCAATGATAAAATATGTTTATAAGCTCATGTATATATTTTTCTATAGTAGCCCAAACAGAATAAAGTCAAAATATTATAATAGTAAATTAGCAGGACAGATACCCTCAAAATACTTTAAATTAATAAAGACTTCCAAAAGAAAGTATATATTCCAAAAGAATGTAAATGTATTAATGTATAATGTGCAGCATAATACAGATGACACATTACTTCTGTATTATTAATAATTGGGGAATTGCACATCTTACATTTTCCCTAGTCAAGAGTCTAAGAACAGCATAGTTAGAGCTTCTGTTGTATGTTTCAGCATCAAACAAAATTTCCCTAAAATCAGAGCTTTAGCTGTTGTATTTGGTGAGGTTTTTCAGGGTTCTCTCTCAATTCAGTGTAGATTTTGGCTGAATTAATTTATTTTGAGTTGCATAAATTAAAAGGCTTGGCTTCCTTAAAACCAGGAGACAAGTTTCTAACATCTCTACCTTTTGTTGAGAGCTGCATCTGTTTAGGTCTGACTCACCTAATATAATCTTCTATTTCATGAACTCAGTGTCAACTTTTTAAGAACCTTGATAATGTCTTTATAACTCTGCCTTGTCCTCACAATAATGAATAGTTGTCTGCTGTTTATAATTGTTAATTTAAGCATTCACAGATTTTGTACATTCTTTCCTAACTGCTTGTATTCATGGCCTCTGTTTCCTCCTCTCTTTCTGTTCTATCTATACAATGTTCTTTGACTTTTGTGATGGGTTTAAAGGAATATATATATATATATATATATATATATATATTCACATATACATACATGCACACATGCGTATATTCTTTTTAGGGATAAACATTTGCTGGCTCTTAGTTTCTTCAGTTTTTAACAGTTGTGTATCTTTACATTGGTCATCATGTACTACAAAAAAGGTAGTTTCCCAATGAGGGTTGAAAGCCGCATTTATCCTAATGGTTATAACAATCTCACAGGAGACAGTTTAATAATATGAATACTTAATCTGTTAAGAGTAATAAGTTCTTCCTATGGTTTTATGTGTTTTCAGACTAATGATGTTTCATCCTGTATAGAAGATCTTAAATGTAATCAACACATTGTTGGTTACACACATAATGTTTGTGTCACTATTCCAACAGTGGGCAGGCAATGCCAGGCCACTTCACATGTTCACAGTTGTGTATGATGGATGATTATTTTCTTCTTTCAGAAGCTTACATAGCGTCTTCCATCAGAATAAAAGCTATCCAGTAGAGATGATATTTCTAGGTCCATATCAGCTTCAGTTAGTAAGTTTTATTATTAAAATATGTGTTTCTTCAACAATTAGTGTTACCATTAAATACTGGAGGGTGATCAAGAGTTTAAATTATAGGCAATAGAGTTTATCGGTCTATGGGATCTTACCAGCCAAGTTTAACAAGAGAATTATCTCATTCTGGATACTGGGATTTTTATTCATTAGCCTCTTGTATTTAGTTGTGACATTGTAGCCCCAACTTAAAGAAAATTGCTGGCAGCCTTCTGAATTTAGGATATCTTGTATGTATCTATCATATATAGTCTTTATTGAGTATATGTATGTTGCCTACATTTCTACCCTTTCTACAAAGGTATTTTGGATTTTTGCCAAAGACTATTTCTGAATTTGTTAAGATATCCTATGGCTTAAATTACTATATCCTCTCATGTGGTTAATTACATTTGGTGATGTATGCTTGTTAAACTATCCAAGCACCATGGTTGTTAAACCAAATTGATCATAGTGGATTATCTTTTTTGAAAAATTTCTGTACTTGGTTTGCAAGCAATTTATCAAAGATATTTGCATACATGCTTGTCATCAATATTGGGTAGCAATTTTGTCTTTTCAAGAGGCTTTATTTGGTTTTGGTTTTAAAGAAACTTCACATCAAACTGATTTTAAAGGAGTCAGAAGTGTTCCTTCTGCTTTTGAAAATAAATCATTGTCTACACAATGTTATTTGTATGTATATTTTCAGGGGTGTTTATTTGGTATTGAGTAACCATTGCCCTGTCCTTCTCTATTGAGGACTATTCCTCTCTCATCCTTAGCATTCTTTTAGGTTTTTTTGTTTGTTTGTTTGTTTGTTTTGGCTTTTTAGTTTTTGTGTAGAACTGAGGTGTCACAGAATTTTCCCTATCTATTTTGGCATGCTTGCAGGTTACTCAGTTCAAGTTTGGACAATAATGTTGTTGATGCTTTCTGGGTATAATCTCTAACATTACTAAGAGAGTCAGTTATATGTACTAAATAAAAATAAATATATGCATGCTCTAACAATAATACACAGGAGTCGTATATGTAAGAATTCAGAGGGAGGAAAGTGTAGGGAGATATGTTGATGTTATATCTATATTATAAGATCTAGTCTTTGTTATTCAAAAACTTTTGAAGTGTGTATTTATGTATTTATTTTTGTTTTTATAATTTATTTGTATCCTTATTCTTTACATATGTTAAATAGTGATTACCGTATCCCCACCTCCACTCAAACCATCCTGTACAACTCTGTCTCCCCCAAATCAACTCTTCTCCATTTAATCTCTAAAACAAAACAAAATGAAACAGAGTAGTCCTTCCAGGGATATCAACCAAAACAAGACACAACCAATTACAACAAGGCATTGCAGGATATTTGATCATGAGGTGAACTCTGAGATTGTGTTGTTTAATGGATAAACCTGTTTCTAGTCATGGCTGGAAGCATTCAGGCCAAGGTCTAGGTTAGCAAAAGAAGGCAATAAGCCTTCCAGATGATAATTATATCAGGTGAATAAGATATATTTTTACATCTGTCACTAACATGGTTTGAAGGAAAACCAAAGGTGACTGGGAAAGAAAGCCCACCAATGTTGCACAAAGCTGAGGACATCTGACAGGAATATCTCTGAGAACAGAAGACATCTGACAGAAAGGCACAGACAGAAATTCAACTTGGATCGTCTCCAGAGGAAGCATTCATTCTTTGAATTCAGCTGGATGTTGAGAGAGACTGAGACTCTAAAGACTGGAGTCCAGAACAAGGAATGATGCAGGGGCCTCTGAGACAGCAACTCACAGTAAGCAACCCAAAAAACAATCTTAATTATAGACACAGACTTTTCCTGTATTTAAAAAAAAATGGGAAGTTCCATTTCAGAAAAACAAGTGTAGGAATTGCAGGGATAAAAACCCTACTTGAAAAAAATCATCTCAGTACTTATTGCCACTATGACCACTAGAGTAAGCTGCTCTGTATTTTCAATTTCAAACTTTATAATTGTCTTCTCAAACAAGTCAAAAAGATAGCTGTGTAGCAAGAAAAATAAGGCTTGAGAGGCAAAAGACAGAAGAATTAAGAGAATAGGAAATGCTTAATAGTGAACCTATGCTACTTAATAAAATTGAGGATCAAGATAGACAGCCCATTGATAATGGGTAAGAAGCCTGGCTCAATGATGTTGAGCTTGTCTCACTGGGCTGGAGACAGAATGGAATGTGTGTTCCTAATTGTCTAGTTTATATGTGGATTCATATGTTGTAATTGGTTGTGCTTTTATACAAAAAAGGAAAAATAAGATTAGCCAAAAGGCTGAATTATAGGGAAAATATAACTGGTGAAATAGATCAACTTGTATACTTTAAGGATGTTTAACATCAGAATTAAATATCTGATTTGAGTACACAGAAAGCCAGCAGTGCAGACACTGTGGAGAGCTGATTCTCCCTCTCCATAGGGACAGCACAACAAACTGTCTGAAAAAAGGGCAGATTGCTTACCAGACTGGCAGACTGGGAAACCTTGATGCTGAAATGGACTGTTGCTAAAGACAGATAATCAGGACTGCAGTATGAAGGATCGTTCATAAGAACATTCATAAGGGCATCAGACAATCTTCATAAGGACATTTGGACTGTTAAGTTTATGAAATTGTTATTGTTTCTGCTGAAATAGTTTTACTGTGTTAAAGTTATTTTTTTTCTCTTCATTTAGAGAAAATGGGGCAAATGTTCCAAGGTATTTGATCACACTGTAAATTCTGAGATTTACTAATGTGGTGTGATTTATTGGGAAAAAAAAAAAAACCTATTCAGGATGTAGTGTGGCTCAGTTCTTAGCACATGAATTTAATCCCTCTGACTGGAATACAGACATGTCCTTAGTACACACTTTTAATCTCAAACAATGAAGATAAAGTAAATTTGTACAAGAACACATTATGTTTAAAAGTGATGTCTAATTGAGCAGACGAAGTGGCAAATCAGAGACAGATTTGACAGAATAGGGTATTCCCAACTCTCAGGAGAGAGCACAGAGAGAAAAAAGAAGAAGGCAGTTTTACTGGAATAGTTTTTAAGAGATGGGTCACAGAAAGAGAAGATGGTAGACACTGGTGAAGACAGAAGGAGATAGAGAATGAGGAGGCACAGGATTAGAACAGATTGCCAGAGTTAGTTTGAAGCCAAGGAGAGCAAAAAGTCAGAGGCCAAGAGAGAAACTAGATTGAATAAGTCACCTTGGACAGGAGTTTGAGTGAGAACAGCTGAGTTGAACCAGCCAGCCAGAGTTCAGAAAAAACTAGGAAGGAGTGAGTTTATTTAGCAATAAGTCTGAAAAACTGAAAAAGTTTTAGGGCTAAATAAGGTTGTAAAGAGTTTAGAAGTTTCCAGGGCTAAGCCTAGGTTAGCAGCAGAGGCAGAAAGCCTCAGGAATGACAAGGATATCAGGCTTAAAAAGTTATTTTTATAATAAGCTTAGGCACAAGTCAAGTCTGGACAAGTTGAACCAGTTAGAGGAAAAGGATTCTAAGTGTTAAGGCCGAGGTAAAAGTTACTTGATTAGCCCGCCATTATAAGAAAATTTTCTTACATGTTTCTGCTGTTACTAAGAAATTTTCTACTGCCAAGATTGATTACATATTGTATTTTGTTCTGTGCCCTTGGAAACCAATCATGACATAATTAATAGAACTGTTTTGTGGAGTTACCCACCATAAGCTTGGACCGGAACCATCTACCCAACAGCACTTTCTTCACTTAATATAAGCTTTTATGGTATAAGACGCCCCTGCAATACACCTCAACATGAGAGAGACACCTGCACCAATATAAGAAACTACTTGGAATAAGTCTTCCATTTTGAGTAGTGGTCCAGTAAAGTTTAAGTTCCAAAGACCTTCCTGGAATTTAACATCATATTTGGCAGAAAGAGATAGAGTATACAGGTAAACGACATTCTGGTTGGCAAGTTATGGCATGAATGTTAGACCAATTCTATCCTGGTACACAAGTTAGGACATGACTATTAGACAAAGCAAGTCCCCTGCCACAGCTGAATAGACCAACCAGTGGGGCAGGATAAATGTACAACAAAGATATGTTCCTCAGCAAATCTTCTATTCCTAAATCCTGATTGGTAAAATAACTTGGCATAAATGTTTTTGGATTTGGGGCTTAAAAACTTGGTAGGATTGTATCTCAGGGTCATGTTTCAGTTCCCAAATTTGGATCGACAAATCCCAGGAAATATGATCAATAAACTATCGATTTCTAACTGAGAAGAGGCTTTGATTTGTGAGGTGATTCCTGGACTCTTAACAACAAGTGCAGGCAAAAAAATCAGAGCCCCAGCTGCCACTGTTCAGAGTTCCATAAAAACACCAAGTTATACAACGATAATGTACACAACCATAAAGAAATTTGAACCCAGACAAGGTCCTTGTGTTCTCATGCTAATTGTATTACTCAGAAATCCTGTTCGCAGTGTCCGGCATGTAGGCTAAAGGAAGCCTGCCCCTGGTTGGCTCTACTTGGAAAATAAAGTTGCCAAGGGCCAATGGCTGGCAAGACAGAGATGGAACTTTTAGAATTCCCAGGCTTGGAACAGACAGGGAGGGAGAGAGAGAGAGGAGAGAGAGAGAGAGAGAGAGAGAGAGAGAGAGAGAGAGAGAGAGAGAGAGAGAGAGAGAGAGAGAGAGAGAGAGAGAGAGAGAGAATTATGATGGCTTGAAAGCAGAGCGATCAGGTTTAGGAGCTGCAGAAAAGAAATCATCCAAAATGTAGGTGGAAGGGGAAAGTGGCCCTATGTGGGGAGCTGGCAGCAAAGATAAAGTATAGAATTAGGTCAGGAGTATGTATGCTAGCCTCAGGAAGGATTAGATGTGTCCAGTTATTGAGCTAGCCAAGGATGTATAAATTAACTAGTGTGTGTGTGTGTGTGTGTGTGTGTGTGTGTGTGTGTGTGTGTGTGTATGTGTGTGTGTTTCATTGGTGAATCCAAAGAGTTCTATGAGTGGGTGTAGCATATGCTTGATTCTACGCAACACAGGCTCAGAGTGAATTAGCTACTTCTGCTACATCTTTGATTATATTTCAGCCTCTGTGAGCTCCTGTGAATCCTTCCTAGTTGTTTCTGTTCATCATGTTCTCATGATGTCTCAACCATTCTGGTTCCTAGGATCCTTCCTCCCCGGTTCAGTGTGGATTCTGTGGCTTCACCTAACATTTTATAGTAGGTCTCTGCATCTTCTCCCATCAGTTACTAGATGATACCTTTCTGATGATAACTGTGCTAAGCACTGATCTATGAGTATAGCAGAATATCATTAGGAATCATTTCGTTGCCATTTTTTCTTTCTTTTTTTCCCACTCATATTTGGTTGTATTTTAGGTCTCTGTGATTCTCAACTTCTGCTTCCTCTTCTTCATGGCTATCTACACATGTGTGAACTTACCCCAGTGAGGTGGGCCTCAAGTTGGACCAGCCATTGGTTGACCATATGTTCTCTGCCACCGTTATCTCAGCACATCTTGCAGGTTGGATATATTGTAGGTCAAAGGATTTTTGATTAGGTTGATGTTCCAGTCTCACTTCTGGGAACCTTGAATGTTAATAGAAAATGGCTAGTTTGGGTTCTGTATAGCATATTATTAGGAGACTTCAGGAAGTTTCCAATGGATTTCTACATTGTTCCCTAATGCCCACCAAATCCAGAGGTCTCTCCTAGCACTCTTTCTCCTCCCCCCTCACCTAATCAATCCTGTTTCAATCACCACCCATTCCAAATTCACTTGAAAAATCTTTTCAATTTCCCCTTCCCAAGGAGATGAATGCATCACCCCTATTGCCACACCTCCTTGTTACTTATCCTCTTGTGGTCTGTGGACTGTAGTATTATTATTCTTTACTTAGCAGCTAATGCCCACTTTTAAGTGGATATATACTATATTTGTTTTTCTTGATCTGGGTTACATCACAAGGGTGATTTTTTTTTTCTAGTTCCATCCATTAGCCTGCACTTTCTATAATTCCATTGCCTTTAATAGCTGAGTGATGCTCCATTGTGTAAGTGTACCATATTTTCTTTTTCTATTCACTATTTGAGGGACATCTAAGTTGTTTCTAATTTTGGCTTATTATGAATAAAACTACTTTGCCCATAGTTAAAGGAGTAGGATGGTGCATATTTTGGGTACATGCCTTTCTTAATTAGAGTTTTACTGCTATGAACAAACATCATGACCAAGGCAAGTCTTATAAAGGATAACATTTAATTGGGGTTGGCTTACAGGTTCAGAGGTTCAGTCCAATATCATCAAGGAAGGAACATGGCAGAATCCAGGCAGGCATGGTACAGGAGGAACTGAGAGTTCTACATCCTCATTTGAAGGCTGTTAATGGAAGACTCACTCCCAGACAGTTAGGAAAAGAATATTAAAGTCTGCCCCCACAAGAACATACCTACTCCAACAAGTCCATGCCTCCTAACAGTGCCACTCTCTGGGCCAAGAGTGGTATAGCTGTATCTTGAAGTAGATGGATTGCCAATTTTCTGAGGGACCTCCATATTGATTTCCATAGTGGCTGTACAATTTTGCATTCCCACCAGCAATGGAACAGTGTTCCCTTGATCCACATTCTCAACAGCATGAGCTATCACTATGATTTTGTTCTTAGACATTCTGACAGGTGAAATGTCAAAGTCATTTTGATTTGTGTTTCCCTGATGGCTTAGAGTGTTGAACATTTCTTCAAATACTTTTAGGCCTTCTGAGATTCCTCTATTGAAAATGCTCTGTTTAGATCTGTACTCCATTTTTCTTAATGGGATTCTTTGTTTTGTTGATGTTCACTTTATTAGCCATCTGTAAGATGTGGAACTGATGAAAATCTTTTTCCCATTCCATAGGTTGTTGTTTTGTCCTTTGCCTTACAGACTTTGTTCGTTGCGTTTCAGAAGCGTTTCAGGTTCATGAGGTCCCAAGATTGTTATTGTTAGTGGCTGACCTATTGGTGTTCTATTCAGGAAATACCAATGTGTTTATGGTTAGTCACCCTTTCACCTTGATTAGGTTTATTGTATATGATTTCATGTTGAGGTCATTGATCCAGTTGTACTTGAGTTTTGTGCAGGGTGATAGTTGTGGGTCTATTTGCATTCTTTTACATATGGATATCCAGCTAGAGTAGCACCATTGTTTCTGTAAAAAATGAAAAGGCTGCAGAACTGATTCCCGAGAGTTCCCACTCCATGCGGATCTTCATGAGCCATATGCTCTGGCTGTTTCTCTGCCAGCCGCTTTCACACACTGTCCCCTTGGTGTGTTGTTACCACGCCTGACACATACGTTGAGTTGCATGGGCTGTTCTAGCATGGCACCATTCCACACTAGCCCTACGCATTTGATAGCCTAGCACGGCTTCCAAAACTGAGACAGGTTGCCACTTTGCCCACTGGGAACTTTGCTTAACATCCCCTTTGGCCTGGTAAAATTTAAGCTCTAAAAACTTGTAATTTAACAATTAGATTTATATGTTAAATTCTCAGTCCTCAATACAGTCACACAATAAATTCACTGCAAATTAATAAAAATATAAACGACCCACCTAGACAAGATAAAATTGACCTAGTCCACCTGGATCTGGGTCATCCTGTTCCATCATCTCCATCTTGATTTTTTACTTTTCCTCCTCTCTTCTTCCTAAATATTTTACCTGCCTACCCTTCCCAATGATAGGCTTCACCTTACCTTGGACCTGCCTTGCTGCATAATGACATCATCCTATACATCACCCTTTTTGTTTAATTAAAAAAAAACTTTTTTTCATCAAATATAGGCTGGACAAAACTATTCCCATTAGAAAATCATCTAAACATGTTTTCTCAAAGTTATTATGCTTGGGTAGGCTAGGAGATTAATTAGTCATCAACTCCATCAGAAATCTGAGAATGACCAAATATCTATAAACATAGGAAGCCTACCATGGATTTCAGAAATGAGACAGGTTATAGAGACAAATTTCCACTAGCACAGTCTGCTGTTAGCAACACGTGAGAACAAATCTTCAGCCTTCTGGCCCAGGATTGACTGACAGACTTTTGCCATTCAGAAATCTGGAAGGGTTGATAATTCTGCCTCAGCAAAGATTATCAGTTGACTATTCTGCATAATGTGTCCCTTTTGGACAGGATTAATCTGTATTTGAAATAGGCAGTTCCTGCCCAGTGGCTGCTTAGCTACAAAGTGTTACCTCACCTGGAGGTAGAGGTATTCAATTTCTTTGTTAAATCTACCAAAGGGGAACTATTAGGAGCAAATATGTCTCAACAAAAGATAATTTAAATGTCATATTTTGTGGATTTCTGACTCTTTGAAAACCATCTATATAAGGTAATCTGCACTGTTGTGCAGTAACTATTCTGTTATTTCTGATGAGAATATTTTAAAAACACCCTAATTGTGAACTAGGAATTATGGAATTCCTATGTTTAATCAACTCAGAAGTTTGTAATGGCATCAACGAAGGACTGGGTCCAAATCTTGTACTTTTGAAAGTTTTCTAACAAACAAGTTCTATACCAAAGTAAAGATATGACTTTAGCTTAGTTCCCAAATGAGATTATGGCTGTACAAATCAATTCTAACCAATTACTACCTGTTAAATTATGAACAATTCTACATTGCTCATAAAAACAACCTTAAGAATAACCACCATCACTCCCCCAATGTCCAGAGAATCGGGGCAATGACTCTTCAATGGCTTCTTCAAACTCTACATGGGCATCGAGATATCCTTGGGGAGGGGATTAGGGAAAATGGAACAAATGTTGTAACCCGATGTCTGTCTTGACTGGACACAGCAGAAAGTTCTTGAGATCATGAATCCAAGGAGGTACATTCTGAAATATATAATTCTCAAGACAAGAGTTGTAGTGTCTAGATAACTTTTTATTTAATTCTCTTGAATCTAGTTTTTCAGGACGTCTACTTCTATCAAATTTGATCAGTATAACTCTAGAAGGTGTCCAGAGCCTAATCACCCATTTAAAAACACACAGACAAATCTTTTCTCCCAAAATAACATGTCATTTAGTTGGCAACCAGAAAAGCTTGTATCTTATATTTTCTCCCAGAAAAATATTATGATAAGACCCAAAATTCTACCCATTATGAAAATTAAAACAATTTTTTAAAAAAGAAGTAAGCTAAACAGTAGTGTATGAGCTTGTTTAAGCTTTTCGAAACTGGCATGCCAGGAAATTAACCCAAAATTCCTGTGGAGCCCATGTTAAAAGAACATAAGCTTCCTGTTGTGGTAAATATCATAAATAAACACAAACACTCATTAGCAGACATTGTCAACCATATGGCCTTAATGGGATAAAACAATTTTATAAAACAATTTGATCACCTTTTTATTAATACCAAAACCAATAAGTAAGCAATTTGTCAAACTAAGATTTTAGTCCAAAATACATCTGCTAAACTCTCTACCTGAAGTGTCAGATTATATTACCATTCTCTGCTTGGAATCAGTGACTAATTTTCCCTATCTAAGTTCCAAACCAGAGGTAAAAATATCCAGGAACCATGGGTGAAAAATCTTCATGTGATTTGGATGAACTCTGTACTCTCTCCTTCTAACTATAAAAACAAATTTAATCACATTTCCATTTAACCCCTGTCACTAAGAAGCAGGCAACAAAAGACTATACATGGACTGACCCAGGGCTCCAACTGCATATGTAGCAGAGAATAGCCTTGTTGGGGCACCAGGAGAAGGGGAAGCCCTTGGTCCTGCCAAGGTTGGACCCTCAGTGCAGGGCAATATTGGGGGGCAATAAGGGGGATGTATATGGTGAATACCTATATGGGGGAAGTGGAGGGGAGAAAATGGGGCTTATGGACAGGAAACTGGGAAGGGGAATAACCTTTGAAATGTAAGTAAAGGAATATATCTAATAAAAAATTAAAAAAAAGAAGCAGGCGAATTGTCAAACCTGGATTTTAACCCAAAATTTCCATGGAACCCATGTTAGAAAAAATATAAGTATCCTGTAAGACTTACTAGAGCATTTTATCTTTATATCATCTAACTGTTAAGCTTTCTACTTGGAACCTTAGATCTCCACTAACTCGCAACATCTATAACATATGTATGTTATGTACTCTGCCTGGTGCTACAGACTTTTATTTATTTCTGTCTAGTTCCAAATCGTGAGTGAAATTCCCCACATGACTTTGACAAACCCTGTATATAACTATTCTAAAAGCAAATAAATAAATCATATCTTAATCAATGTCTGCTAGGGAAGCAGGAGACCTAGCGTCTGTGAGCAGACTGTCCCTCCATTCCTTTGTTTAAGTTTCCAGTGCTTGAGCCATCACATGACTCAATACAGCACTGGGTACCTCTTACTTAGAAAATAAAGCTTTCTTAGACTGAAAAACTTCAATTAATTGGAGCTTCAAGTTTGCACATTTTGCATTTCTTGTGTCTTTATCAAAAGCAGGTGTGTAAATTTATGTCTGGGTCTGTGATTGGATTTCATTGATCAATATATTTGTTTTTATGTCATAGTGAAGTTTTTATTATGATGGCTCTGTAACATAGCTTTAAATCAGGGATGGTGATAACTTTAGATGTTGTTTTATTATACAGGATTATTTTAACTAGCCTGAGATTTTGCTTTTTCCATATGAAGTTGAGTATTGTTCTTTCAAGGTCTGTATAGTACTGTGTTGGAATTTTGTTGAGATTTGCATTGAATTTGAAGATTGTTTTTGGTAAATCCTACTGATCCATGAGCATGAGAGATATTTCCATCTTTTGACATCATTTTCAATTTCTTTCTTCAAAGACTTGATATTTTTTATCATAATTGTCTTTTACTTGCTTGGTTAGAATCACCCCCAAGATATTTTTTTATTATTTGTGGCTATTTTGAAGAATGTTCTTCCTCTGATATTTTTCTCAGCCAGTTTGTCATTTTGTACTGATTTTTTTAATTACTCTTGTATATAACAACTTTACTAAAATAGTTTAATCAGCTAGAGGTATTTCCTGGTATCATTTTCATGGTCACGTATGTATACTATCATATTGTCTACAAATAGTGATAATTTCATGTTTTTTCCTTTCTTTTTTTTATTATTATTAACTTGAGTATTTCTTATATACATTATGTTTTTCCTTTCAATATTTACCCATTTGATCTCCTGGAAGGAGATCGTGCGTGCGTGTGTGTGTATGCGTGCGTGCGTGCATGCGTGTGTGTGTGTGTGTGTGTGTGTGTGTGTGTGTTTGTGTGTGTGTGTGTATTCAATGGATATGGAGAGAGTAGACAGCTTTTTCTTGTTCCTAATTTTAGTGGAAATGTTTTGAGTTTGTCTCTGTTTAATTTGATATTAGTTATTGGTATTGGCTTAATGTGAATTGCTTTTCTTATGTTTTATTATGTCCCTTGGATCTATAATTTTTCCAAAGCTTTAATTAGGAAAGCATGTCGAGTTTTGTCAAAGGCTCTTTCAACATCTAATGAGATGATCCTGTGGGTTTATTTTTCCAGTTTGTTTATATGCTGGATTACATTAACACATTTTTGCATGTTGAGCCATCCTTACACCTCTGGGTTAAAGCCCACAGTGGAGGAACTTTTGGATGTGTTTTTGGATCTGGTTTGTGGGAATTTTATTAAGTGTTTTTCATCAATCTTCATCAGATAAATCTGTAGTTCCCTTCCATTGTTGAAGTTTTTTGTGTGGTTAGGTATCAGGATGACTATGGCCTACTATACCATTAATTTTACAGTGATCTTATTGCATTTTATAGAATTACATGAAGAATATTAACGTAAGATTTTCTTTTAAATCTAGTAAAATTCTTCACTAAAAACATATATCCAAGCACATTTGGTGGTGGGGCGTGGGGGGACTTTTTAATGATCAATTCTATTTCCTTAGTGGTTATAGTTTTGCATAAACTTTATTTGATTTTGGTTTATCTATGATATGTGATAAATATGGAGAAAATTATTGATTTCTTTTAGATTTTCTAATTTAGTGGAATACAGATTTTTGAAGTATGATCTAATGATTCTTTGGATTTCCTTGGTATCCATTGTTATTTCTCAATTTTACTTCTTATTTTCTTAATTAGTATATTCTCTCCCTGCCTTTTTGTAGAGGAATTTTAATCCATCAAACATGACTGTTCTGGCAACAGATCAGATTCAAAGACCCAGGTGTGTGTTACTTGGCTGGAATGCAGACACGGCACATATCTTTAATCCCTCTGGCTGGAACATAGACACAATCTTAGAGCATGCCT
Source organism: Rattus rattus (assembly GCF_011064425.1). Lineage (NCBI taxonomy): Eukaryota > Metazoa > Chordata > Mammalia > Rodentia > Muridae > Rattus > Rattus rattus. Next base: position 139,683,587 of record NC_046156.1, read on the forward strand.
ATAATCCATAACAGTGAAGGTAAAGATAGCTTGTAGAAGGAAGCAGCCAAGTTTGAAAGTACAGTCTAATTGAAGGCCAGAACCAGAGAAAGATTTTACAGAAAGTGTCAGAGATAAAATATGTCCATCTCTCATGAGAAAAAGACAGGAAAGAGAGGTGACTTAAGAGAGCAGATCAGAGGAACGGGGTGGGGGGGAGTTTTACTAGAACAGTTTCACAGAGATAGGTTGTAGGTGAACACAGAACAAGCTAGAATAAATTGAGGACAAGCAGAGCAATTCAATCAGACGCTGAGAGAAGAAAGTTTATGAGGCTACATGGGAGAAGCGCAAAATGAGTCAGGGTCAAAAGGGAGTTCAATTCATGGAATTCAGAGGCAGTTTTTTAAGTAGAGCAATTCAGAGAGGAACTAGTTTGAAACAGTCAGCATGGAAAGCATTTTGGAGTTGGAAAAGCTGAGCTGAACCACCCAGCTAGAGTTCAGCAATAACAAGAAAGTGTGAGCTTATTAAATAGAGACTTCTCAGTACGAGTGAATGAGTGATATGAAAGGCTAATTGTTCTTTTTATTTGCTGTCCATACACTCTGACAAAAGTCAACTTTAGGAGTGTATTTAGCTTACAAATTTAGGTTCACTATTGAGGGATCAGGGCAGAAACTCAAGGCAGGGAACTGGAGGCATTAGCCTTGGAGGGTAGCTGCTTTCAGGGTTGCTCTCTCTTGCTTACTAGCTCATGCTTAGCTAGCTTTCTTATACTGCCTGACAGGTATTGTGGTATCCAGAGTGGGCTGGATCCCCTATATCAATTAATAATCAAGACATTCCCATTTAAAAATACCCACAACCAAATTTGACCACTATAATTTCTCCAGTGAGGCTTCTTTTCTTAGACTCTGTCTTAGTTGACAATTAAGATTAACACGGATAAAGGTTTTCAGATTTAATATCATTATCTATCAGAGAAATGTAAAGAATGACTACTTTGAGATCTAATCTGCCCGCACTGAGAATGGCTATCACCAGGAAATCAAATGACAGCAGATGCAGCCTTGGATATGGTAAAACACTGTTGAGGGAAGTGTAAACTATTTAAATCACATGTAAACCAATATGCAGATTTCTCAGAAATCTAGAAATAGAACTTTCTATGATTAAGCTTTATTTCCTACTGTTGGGATTCTTCTTCATTCATTCTTATTGCTGATTTTTTTTTTTTCAGGAGCTGGGGACCGAACCCAGGGCCTTGCGTTATTGCTGATTTATTAATATAGTAGGGAAATGGAATCAAAATAATTGTCAACAATGAATAGATAATGAAAACCTGTCTGGTATTCATAGTTAAATTTATTCAACCATAAAGAAACATAAAGGTTACTTTGTATGTACACATACTACAAGATCATCCTGGTCTTTTGATAAGCAAAGGGTATCAATGTTTCAGAAGGTATACTACATATGTATGGCTGTTCTGGACATAGGGGTAGTTCATTTCCTGCTAAGGAAGGACAGAGGCAGCATAAAATTTAATCAGTGCACAGAAATACAACCACTTAAACATGAGTTGTGTATTTCTAGTATGTTCTATTTAAAATTCTGACACAATTGTCTAAGTTCAAAAATGAAAACCAAAACTGCAGAAATGATAGAACTATTATAATTCTAAACTCATTTAAACACCTTTAGGGAATAGAACAAATTAGATACTTCTGATCATTTTAAGAATGTAGCAAAATGTTAACCTAAGATAATAGAAGACAGTTCGCTGTACCACCCCACACAGAACAATCAGAATATCATGCCAGTCTTACTGGTTTATAACCATGAGTAACAACTGACTAGTAAATTGTCCCCTGAAGATTGCCAATAAAGATGTAATGAGTCTTATTTCATGGATACACTTGTTTTGTTGTCTCTGAGTTGGACTGATTTGACACTGACACACACATTGACCCTTTTAATACCATTTCAATGTATGTGATGTTTGCAATCTTATAGCACTAATGTATCAGCTAGACAGATAATTTCTGGCCATCTTGTGATACAGCTACTCAGAAGTCAATGTTTCATGATGAATAGCCTGCTCGCAAGCAGTCTGCTTCCAAGAGTCCCAAAACTTCATACTGTCATAGACTCTTCTATCTTTTTCTAGTGGAGTGGGGGTAGGAGTGGGTAGGTAGGTGGGGAGCACCCTCTCAGAAGCAAATGGTTGGAGGGATGGGGTGAAAAATTCTGGGATGGGAGACTGGGAAAGGTGGAGGGCGACATTTGGATTGTAAATAAATAAAATAATTTAATAAAAACGTTCACCTCACACTTGTCTAATATTCAAATGAGAACACTAAAGGTTTGAGGTTTTTGTTTGTTGTTCGTTTTGTTTTGTTTTTTTCACTAGAGACAACAAATTTGGTATTCAACAAATGTTTAGATTTAAATACAATTACTTACTATTATAGTGGTTACTTTTAGAATTAACATATAGATTGGCAGTTCTGCATTAAAACCAACGAACTTGTATCTTATTAAGAGTACTTGAAGTAATTATAAAAATTAAAAATATACAAAGGCAAGATATTGTATGTAAATGTACTATTTTTTGAGGTTGAAGGTTGAACCTTTTAGAATTCTGACTCAGTTATTGAAGATACCCAGAATAGATTACATTAAAATCATCACATCCCAAGGTGTAGCTCATTTTTCTCATTGTCAACTTTTTCCTCCTTATTGTAGTTAACTGGTAGAATGTGTGTTTCTCAGTGTGGTCCTATTAGATAACCAGTTCCTGAATCTTCTTAAAGTCCTGCTCTCATACAGACTGAAGCAGGCTGTAGGGATAAACTGCATTGTTAGATTTCTTTCTGATGATGCTAGACAGCATCATATTTCCATGCATATCACGATTGAAGGGGAAATGCTATAACATCTTACATCTCCTGTTCTTAATGCAGGAAGTAACAAGATTAGAATTAGTGCTTTAAGAAGGAACTAGAAATAAGGTCTTTGGGTTTTGCCTGAACAAACAAAGAGAGCAAGATAAGGTGTGAGATAAGGTGTCCAAAAAAATACCTAATTAAAGGTAGACGGCCGGTTGCGGGAGAAAGAGACACTGGGGTTTTAGATTAGCAAAGAAGCAAGTCCAGACTTATAGGAGTCTGTATACCTGAGGAATTGAGCCGGCAAACCAGCTTGAGGCCATCTATCACAGTAGCAGTTATTGGCTGCAAGGGATGTTTGAACCCTAGATTCCTGGAGTGAGTACAATACCAGAGTGACTACATCACAGAGCTCTTGACCCTCAGATCTAGTAGGTATATGTCCATAAAGTAAGAATCAAGAGGTTTGGTGCTCCCTGGGCTCTTAGCTCTGCTGGGGAGCAGACATTCATTAGAGAGATAAGGCTCAAGTTTGAGAGATAGTTCTTAAGTATTAGCAAGAGTCTATCTGAGATACCCCAACGGAAAGCAGCAGGCCATTCACCACAGCAGAGAGGCCTCAGAGAAGGTACAGCTGTGGCCATCATAGATGGCTTGGACCTAGTACACATTTTTACTGTAAATAAAGGACTCACAAAAGAAGCAAAACTCATGAGGAGGGATAAAGACTAATCTTCCTAGTCCTAAATAAATACTTTTGTTTACTTAAAGCTGATTTGAGAGGTATTTTATTTATGGATAAATAATTATATGGAAATTTTGAAACTTTCTCAAAATTTTAATAGCATAGTTTTGTAGATATTAGCAATTCTTTTGCTGTTTGGTTTTATTACCATATATAATTTCATGATTTATTTTTACTTTAGTGATAGTAATTTTTTCAGAATATTTTTTGTCAAACTGTGTACACCAAAGGAATCACTCTACCACTGATTCAGATTCCAGTTTTGGACACTTTGACTTTGGGACAATAGCACATTTGCACAAAATATAAAACTTTGAATAATAACACATTATATTACTCTATCACTATTATTTATGTTACTATTCAAATTATATATGTATATTACTATAACACTATTATTAATGGATTATAACACATTAACATGTGTCATTAATATATATTACCAAAATAAAGATAATGAATAGAAAATTGCAGATCAGTACTATAACAAGTTTTGAACTTTTTATTGTTCATAAAAAAATTGTTTCATTTGCCTATACCTCACTTTTGACAGAATTTAGTAGATCTTCACATGGATCCAGATTCTTAGTCTCTTACTTGGTTATAAGTAGTTAAGTTTTATTTAATCTACAAAAATATTCTTAGTGGGTCCTAGTCAGTAGCTTACCATTAAGAATGAGCATTAAGCAGGATGATTAAATGATAGGGAATGTACTTGCAGTCCTATCCTCTAGACCACCTGTCATCACTGAGAATATATGTGCTTGTGCAATGCTGTAGCAGGCAATATTCTTTTCTATCATGAATACGAGAGGTACTTATTGGCTGCTTTTGCCAAGTACAAATATTTGTGATATAATATAGTACTAAACATGAAAAAATTGCCCCATCTGAAAAGAGGTTATGATGTGTTGCGAGAAACTAAAGTCAGGGAAATAATTAGGAGATATGCATTTATCTGTATTACCATATATCTTTATCTATCTATCTTTGTGTACATATATATTATATAATATATTTATATATTACATATATGTATATATTATGAGGCTGTAGATTATAGGAGATATATCATTTAGTGGATGGGACAGTAATGATTTTCTGAAAAGTGGGTTTTGATATGAGAAAACAAAATAAAAGGTCAAACTTGGAAATGGAAGAAAGTAGAATTGAAGAAACAGTGCTAAAGATTGAAAAAAAAAAAACCAGAACCCTTTAATTAGAACACATTAGGGAAAATGAAGCCATCGAAGTCAACATAATCAGAGATCTTGCCATGTAGGCTAAAATGTGGATTTTTGTATGTACATCCTATAGCTGCTGAGCACCCATGGCTGAAATAATAGAACATTACAATTGAAGTAATTTTCCCTGTTAGTGTTTCTCCTGTCACTTTCTGTACCTAGCATGATTAACTTAAGGAAGAGTGATGTCTGTTCTACAATGAACGTGGGTTCCTGGCACTGTTGGAGTGACACCTACTTCTTTTGTGTTTGTTTGTTTGTTTGTTTGTTTGTTTTAATGGCTCAATTTCTGGAGGAAACATTAATTTTTTTACTACTTATGCAGAGATTGAAAAAAATACCAGGGATTTATAATACCAACTTCATCTCTCATGCACCAAAACTTCTGTTTGTAAGTCAAAGAATACAAAGATTACAAGAAGTGAACTATATCAAAGATTCTGGTCCCCTATGAAGAGCCAAACCCAGCTAGTCAGCAAAAATAAAACAAGATATTATAGGAACTGACTGCATTTGTGCCCTTCCAATGACACTACAGTGACTGTCTTTGTATGAGGGACTGCATAATGAGTAGTGGAAACAAACTATATTCCTGCCTATATCACAGACCTCAAGAGACAACCCACACATTTACCCATTTTTCCTCATTTTAATTTCTATTTCTCTTATTTAATAACTGATCCTAATGTTTTGATCTGTATTAATCCTTCCACACTCCAGTTTTTATTTTGTTTTACTTTTGTAAAGAGCACAGCATGGCCTAGTATTCTCTGCTCAGTCTTCTAGTACTGTGGGTATTTTACGTTGCCATATTTCTTTACCTCATCTTCTTTAGATTACACCACTAGTTGGAACTTTATTTTCTCCTGCCTTCATCCTTACTGTATTTCATTCTGTTTATTTTTCTTTCATATTTTCCCCTGACTCTGGTAGTAATTGTTAGACTTGTTCTTATTAATTTTTCCATTCCTATATTTAGTAATTAACATTCTTAGTATACTCTCTCATTCTCTTTTCTATCCCAATGTTAGAAAAGAAAATGGGCAAAATTTTTAAAATTATTTTTATTTTTGAAAAATTTATAGTGATTGCATCATGCTTCCTAGAGTTTTCTTCCATATAATTTCTTTCTAGCACACCCAGTGCCTTGTCCTGGGAGAAAACTATTTCTTCTCCCAGCAGCCTTTTACTGCCTGTAAGCTCTTCTTTTAGGGGTGAACATGAGGGACCCCAAGGGCTTTTCCAGTCCCACAATCTCTTTACAGCTTCCCCCCTGCCTGAGGCAAAGGTTAGGCCAAATTCCATTTCCACTCACAGGAACATTCTTGAGTAAAAAAAAAAAAGTTTCAGAATGTACTGACTGATAGTCACCTGAACCTCTGGAAAGTTCCAGGAAGAATTCAAATGTGTGTTATGCTTGCTAGCCATATGATTTAAGGGTCAATATGCTTAGCCAAATAAGTTTGAACTGTAACCTTGCTGATGTAACCTGTGTCCCTAAAAAGTATAAAAACTGCTTGTAATAGCCAATAGGGTCACCTTCTCATCACTCACTTTGAGGAACTGATTGAATGTTGACCCTGACAATCCAGAAAATAAACCCCTTACTTTTGCATTGACCTTCGACTCAATGTCTTACTTGAGGCATCCCTGAGGGTTGGGGTCTTACAAACACTTGTAAGAATTACTCCAGTTCCATCAGCATAAGTCTTACTGAGAAGGCTAGGCTGACTCCATGATGGGCTTCAAAATGGCAGTTTAGGTGACTAGGCCTAAGAACAGGGCAAGTCCAGTCAAGTCCAGTCAAGTCAGTTACTACCAAAAAAAAAATCCCAGGCTCAGGTAGCTAGTCAGAAATTGCACTGTCCTCAGAAGCTTTCCTGCCACCTGGCCTTATAGAAGGGCAATGGGTTATCAACAGTTTCCAGATTTCCTCAGTTACTTCCTCAGCAAAAATCTCCAGTACCCACACCCAGGTAATGGAATGTCACTAGAGATCAAGTAAAATATGTCACCTACCCTGAATTCCCTAATGTGCTTTAAATCAGGCCTGTGATCTTACTTGTTTGTCTCTTGAAAGAAGACCCCAGCATGCTAGAATTCTGCAGAATAAAACACTCTGTGTTTACATACTATTTAAGTATGGGGTGTTGTGGTGTCATTCTTAGGAGAATCATTAGTTACTTTTCTATCACTGTAATTAGACACTATGAACACAGAAACTTAAAAACAAAGGTGTTTATTTGGGCTTATAGTACAAGAGCCAGAGGTGGGGTTAATCTAATGCCAGTGGGAAAATTCTACCACAAACATCCTAAAACAAAGACCCCTCACTTCCAGGGAGGGTAGGGCCAGTTTAGTTCCTGGAACAGCTACAAGCCAAACTGTTAAACATAGCCATCTGTAACTCCCCATCTGACCCTCTAAGAAAGTCCTGAAAATGTCCACTGACCAAAAGTCAGTTTGGAGGTCACTTCCCCCTACAAACAGTACCCTGCCTACTTACCATTGTTTGAATTCTGCCCCAATTATTTACAAAGTATATAACTCCCTGTTAGAGTCTGCTAACGGTTGTCTTCCCTTGAAGTGGGATGACCCCAACATGTCGGAATGATTAAACTCCTCTTGCTTTTGCATCTATCTCCGCTTCCCTGAGTCTCCTTCAAGAGGTCCTGGAAGAGGTTCAATTCAGACCTCACAATAGTTTCAGAATGTTAAAGTAGACAACAATCATGGCAGAAAGTAAAGGACCTTAAGGGCTTTTACTAGCCTCAGGGCAAGGCTAGGCCAGGTTCCAGCTTCCAGTCTTGGGTCAACACCAGGCCAAGTTCCATTCTCCACCCACAGAAACATTCGTGAGTAGAAAATTCTCATTATGTATTGACTGATGCTTGCTAGCCAATAGCTTTTTAGGTTAATATGCTTAACCAGTAAGTTTGAACTGTAATCTTGCTGAGGTAACCCATGCCCTTAAAAAATATAAAAACTGCTTATAATACCCACTTGGGCTCACCTTCCAGTTATTTGCCATGAGGGGCTGGTTGAGGGTAGACACTATGCACTGGAAAATAAAAACAAACCTCCAATCTCCTGTCTCATTTGGGAGGGGGTCTCCCAGTAGTTAAGACTTCACTTCAAATCTTACAAAAGCATGAAGGCAGTCAGGCATGGGGTTGGAGCAGTGACAGAGAGAGCTAAGTAGGAATGGTATGGGATTTTTAAAATTTCAAAGCCTGCCTCCTGTGACACACTTCCTAATTTTTCCTTAACAGTTCTACCAACTGAGGACAAGAATTCAGATACATGTGTTTGAAGGAGGGGAGTCATTCTAATTGAAAACATCATAGCATATAAATTGGTATTCTCTAGTGCAGTTTTTCTGTAATGTACATAAGACACTATCTCACAGCTGATATCTTATCTGGCCCTCTGATTCTGATAATCTATCTTCCTTCTCACAAAATTCCTTTAGTCTTAGGTGGGGTGGTTCAGTTTTAGATGTATAATTTGGGGACAGTCTTTTGTTCTCTTCATTTTTACCAGTTGTGGCTTTCTGAAGTTGTCTTTGCTGCAGAAACATGCTTCCTTGGTAAAGAATGAGACTTATACCTACTTGGTGGTTTAGACCTTAAAAGAGAATCTATGAAATTTTTTTTACTTATTTCTATTATTTCTTAGAAGGGTTATTATCAACTATGGTTGCTTTACTTATGAATTACTGCTGGAGGGAGAATAAGCCTTGTTTCCTCAGCATGTGACCCTAGTGTTTCACTACAGGGACACACATCACTAATCCATTAAAGAAGTAACAGTTTAAACTTAATACATTGCAGTTTACCAGAAAGAACATAGATAACTAAATATCTTGCTAAATAGCCTAATCTTCCAAGAGTACAACATGAACTAAGGAAACTCAAGGGAATGTAACTGTTCCAAAAAATGACATTATTAATTCTGAACTAGATAGTACCAGTGGTATTAAATTAGGTGATACCTCAAATAATACAAAAGAATGACTATGAATTTGTCCGATGAAATCAAAGACCACACACAATTGACTGCTTACACCCATGCTCATACCCAGTAAACTCATTCAAAGAGACTATAATCAGCTGAATGAAAGAAGGAAGTCAATAAAGAATATGAAAATGAATTTAATAAAGAGATACAATACTGAAAAATAAGGCCCACAGTTCCCTGTACACAAATCCCATGAGAAAGAAAGCCGAAATCCCAGAAATACATATAATCCTGAGACCTCAGCGGAGACCTCAACTTCTGCCCACTTCTCCTCACATTTCCTGGCCCAAGAGGAAACTGCATACTGCCTCTGGATACAGGGATATCGGAGCAGTCAGCTGCAGAAACCTGCTGGTTTCTGCTTGCACCCAGAACTAAACTGAACCAGTGCCAGAGCTCCCTGCACCCAAATCCCATGGGGGACAGAGATGAACCCTCAGAAGTCCAGACAATCCTGAGAACTCAGAGGAGACAACTACTTTCTGCCCATATTCCTGATCCAATAGGAAATTACCTAGTGCCATCTGTTCCCTTTGGGCACAAGAATGTATGATTAAGGTTTCTGCCTGCACTAACAGCTGAAAGCCAGTCACCAGGAGCACCTACACACCTGAGAGCAAAGGCAAGACCAACTCTTTTGTGCCAAGCAACTCCCTTGGAGGCTTAAAGTCACACAAACCCGGGAGCAGTTCTCTGTTCCCAGAGTCAGTTGAAAGAAAGCAGGTCTACAGGAGTGCTGACAAATAGGCCTACAGAAGGGTCAAGCCACTGTCAGAGACAGCAAGACAAGCTAACACCAGAGACAAACTCATGGTAAGAGGCAAGCACAGGAATCTGAGCAATAGAAACCAAGACTACGTGGTATTATCAGAGCCCAGTTCTTCCATCAAAACAATTACTTGATATCAAAACAAACTGGAAAAGCAAGACTTGGATTTACAATCACATTTTATGATGATGATGATGGAGGACTTTAAGAAGGACATAAATAACTTCCTTAAAGAAATACAGGAAAACACAAGTAAACAAGTAGAAGCCCTTTAAGAAGAAACACAAAAATCCCATAAAGAATCCCTTAAAGAATTACAGGAAAACACAACAAAATGGTGAAGGAATTGAACAAAACCATCCAGGATTAGAAATGGAAATAGAAACAATAAAGAAAGCACAAAGGGAGACAACCCTGGAGATGGAAAAACTAGGGTAGCGATCAGGAGTCATAGACACAAGCATCAACAACAAAATAAAACGATAGAAGAGAGAATCTTAGGGGCAGAAGATACCATAGAAAACATTGACACAAGCATCAAAGACAATGTAAACCGTAAAAAGATCCTAACCCAAAACATCCTGGAAATCCAGGACACAATGAGAAGATCAAACCTAAGGATAACAGATATAGAAGAGAGTGAAGACTCCCAACTTAAAGGGCCAGCAAATATCTTCAAAAAAAATTATGAAAGAAAACTCTATCCTAAAGAATGAGATTCCCAAAAATATACAAGAAACCTATAGAACTCCAAATAATTTGGACCAGAAAAGAAATTCCCCTGTCGCATAGTAGTCAAAACACCAAATACACAAAACAAAGAAAGAATATTAAAAGCAGTAAGGGAAAAAGATCAAGTAGTGTATAAAGGCAGACCTATCAGAATTACACCAGACTTCTCACCAGAGACTAGGAAAGCCAGAAGATCCTGGGCAGGTATCAAACAGACCCACAGAGAACACAGATGCCAGGCCAAGCTACTATATCCAGCAAAACTCTCAATTAACAGAGATGGAGCAACCAAGATACTCCATGACAAAACCAAACTCACACAATATCTTTCTACAAATCCATCCCTAAAAAGGATAATAGATGGAAAACTCCAACACAAAGAGGGCCACTACACTCTAGAAAATGAAAGAAATTAATCTTGCAAATTAAACCAAAAGAAGAGAGACACAAACGCATAATTCCACTTCTAACACCAAAAATAACAGGAAGCAACAATCATTATTCCTTAATATATCATAACATCAATGGTCTCAATTGCCTAATAAAAAGACATAGACTAACAGACTGGATACAGAAAGAGATCCCAGCATTATGCTGCATTAAGGAAACACACCTCAGAGACAAAGACACACACTACCTGAGAGTAAAAAGCTGGAAAACAGCATTCCAAGAAAATGGTCCAAAGAAACAAGCTGAAGTAAACATTCTATAATCAAAAAAAAATTGATTTTCAACCAAAAGTCATCATAAAAGATAAGGAAGGAGACTTCATATTCATCAAAGGAAAAATTCAACAAGATGAACTCTTAATCCTAAATATCTGTGCTGCAAATTTAAGAGCACCTACATTCATAAAAGAAACCTTACTAAAGCTCAAAGCACACATTGTACCTCGTACAATAATAATAAGAGGTTGTAACACCCCTCTTTCATCAAGGGACAGATCATCAAAACAGAAATTAAACATAGACATAGAGAAACTAACAGAAGTTATGAACCAAATAGACTTAATAGATATTTATAGAATATTTCATCCTAAAACAAAAGAATATAACTTCTCAGCAACTCATGGTACCTTCTCCAAATTTGACTTCATAATTGGTCACAAAGCATGCCTCAACACATACTAGAAGATAGAAATAATCCCATGTATCATATCAGATCACCACGGACTAAGGTTGGCCTCCAATAACAACAAAACTACAGAAAGCCCAAATATACATGGAAGTTGAACAACTATCTACTTATTGATAACATGGTCAAGGAAGAAATAAAAAAAAAAGAAATTAAAGACTTTTTAGAATTTAAGGAAAATTAAGGCACAAAATTCCCAAACTTACGGGAAACAATGAAAGCAGTGCTAAGAGGAAAACTCATAGCTTTGAGTGCCTCCAAAAAGAAACAGGGGAGAGCATATATTAGCAGCTTGACAGAACACATAAAAGCTCTAGAACAAAAAGAAGCAAATATACCCAGGAGGAGTAGAAGGCAGGAAATAATCAAACTCGGGGCCGAAATCAAACAAGTAAAAACAAAAAGGACTATACAAAGAATCAACAAAACCAGGAGCTGATTCTTTGAGAAAATCAACAAGATAGATAAACCCTTAGCCAGACTAACCAGAGGATACAGAGAGTGTATCCAAATTGAAAAAATCAGAAATGAAAAGGGCGACATAACTACAGAATCAGAGGAAATTCTAAAAATCATCAGATCCTATTACAAAAGTTTATATTCAACAAAATTGAAAAATCTGGAGGAAATGGACAATTTTCTAGACAAATACAAGGTACCAAAGTTAAATCAGGATCAGATAAACCATCAAAATAACCCCATAACTCCTAAAGACATAGAAGCAGTTACTAAAAGTCTCCCACTAAAAAGAGCCCAGAACCAGATGGATTTAGTGCAAAATTCTATCAGACCTTCATAGAAGACCTCATACCAATACTGTTCAAACTATTCCACAAAATAGAAACAGAAAGAGCACTACCCAATTCCTTCTAGGAAGCCACTTGATCTTTGACAAAGGAGTGAAAACCATCCAACAGGAAAAAAAAATAACATTTCAAAAATTGGTGCTGGTTCAACAGGAAGTCAGCATGTAGAAGAACACAAATCAATCCATTCTTATTGTCCTGTACAAATCTTAATTCCAGGTAGATCAAGGACCTCCACATCAAACCAGATACACTCAAACTAATAGAAGAAAAAGTGTGGAAGAGTCTTGATCACATGGGCCCTGGGGAAAATTTTCTGAACGAAACACCAATGGCTTATGCTCTAAGATCAAGAATCAAAAAATGGGACCTCATAAAACTGCAAAGCTTCTGTAAAGCAAAAGACACTGTCATTAGGAGAAAAAAAGCAACCAACAGATTGGGAAAAGATTCTTAAGAATTCTACCTCTGACACAGGGCTCATATCAAATATATACAAAGTAATCAAGAAGTTAGACTCCAGAGAGCCAAATAACCCTATTAAAAATGGGGTACAGAGGTAAACAAAGAATTCTCAGCTTAAGAATATTGAATGTCTGAGAAGTACCTAAAGAAATGCTCAACATCCTTAGTCATAAGGGAAATGTGAATCAAATTAACCCTGAGATTCCACTTCACACCAGTCGGAATGGCTAAGATAAAAATTCAGGTGACAACAGATGCTGGTGAGGATGTGGAGAAAATGAAAACTCCTCCATTATTTGTGGGATTGCAAACTGGTACATCCACTCTGGAAATCAGTCTGGAGGTTCCGTAGAAAATTCTAAATCACACTACCTGAGGACCTAGCAACACCTCTCCTGGGCATATCCCCCAAAATTGCTCCAACATACAACAAAGACACATGCTCCACTATGTTCATAGCAGCCTTATATATTATAGACAGAAGCTGGATAGGACCCAGATGCCCTTCAGTAGAGAAATAGATACAGAAAATGTGACATGTCTACACAATGGAGTACTACTCAGCTATCAAAAACAATGAGTTCACAAAATTCATAGGCAAATGGATTGAACTAGAAAATATCATCCTTAGTGAGGTAACCCTATCACAGAAAAACACACCTGATATGCACTTACTGATAAATGAATATTAGCCAAAAAGCTCGAATTACCTAAGATCCAATTCACAAACCACATGAAGCTCAAAAGACCAAAGTATGGATTTTTCACGTCTACTTAAATGAGGTAACAGTAATATTTATAAGAGGGGATATGGGGTCAAAGTTTGGAGCAGATTCTGAAGGAACAGCCATTCAAACTCTGTTCCATCTTGGGATCCAGTCATATATATAAAGCCATCAAAACTAGATAAGATTGAAGAAGCTAAGGAATTCTTGCTGACAGGATCTGGATATAGCTGTCCCCTGAGAGGCCCAGCCAGAGCATGTCAAATACAGAGGCGAATTTTTGCAGCAAAACATTGAACTGAAAACGGGATCACCGATGGAGGAATTAGAGAAAGGATTGAAAGAGCTGAAGGAGCTTCCAACTCTGTAAGAAAAATAATGACCACCAACCAGAGTTCCCAGGGACTAACCCACTACCCAAAGATTATACATGGACTAACTCAGGGCTCCAGCCATGAGTAGCAGAGGCTGGCCTTGTTGGGCATCAGAGAAAGGAGAAGCCCTTGGTCCTGCCAAGGTTAGACTCCCCCATGTAAGGGAATATCGCGGAGGTTGGGAGGAGGACAGATGGGAAGGGAACACCCTTATAGAAGACAGGGAAGGGGGATGGGATAGGGGACTTATACTTCAGAAACTAGGAAAGGGAATAACATTTTAAATGTAAATAAAAGATATCTAATAAAAGGAAGTAAAAGAAAAATATGCTTTGTTTTTTTTGTTTGTTTGTTTTGTTTTTTGGTTTTTTTGGTTTTGTTTTTAGAAACTAAGGTAAATTATCAGAAAATAATAAGTGTAAAAGACTGACCAATAGAATGGAAAAGGAAGAAGACAGAATTGCAGAGCTTAAAAAGTAAATGAATTTAAACATTTTGACAATAATAATACCTTAATATTAAAATACAAACAAAAAACCTATCAGATACCACTTAACTATAGAATTTATGAATCATGGTCATAAAGGAATTTGAAATGCATGCTGAAGTCTTGGAAAGACTATTCTATTTCTATTCCACAAAGTCATAGAAAAAAACTTCAAAATTTAGGAAAGGAGACTTCTATTCTGCTACAAGAAGCCAAACCAACACTAGGAGAAATTAATTGCTTCATATATTATATTTCAAAAGTAAGAATCCAGCACAAAGGAAGAATATCGAAGGCTAGAGAAGTGAAGCTTAAGTCATATATTAGGGAAAACTCACCAAGAAACACAAAATTTCGATGTATAATCACTATAATCCAAATGATTGGAGAATAAGGCATTTTATATTCTTAAAAAAATACCTTCCTATTCAGATGTCTATATCTTGCAAAGCTGTCCTTCATAGTTGAAGGAGAGAGAAAAACTTTCTATTTATGAACATAAACTAAAGGAAATTGCTGACCAATACCTGACACTGTAAAACATATTGAAGAATCCTCCTCATGGAAAGGAAAGTTAAACATGTTCTGGGGTTCACAGGAAACAACATAGTGCATGGACTAGGGCAGAAGTGTAAGCCAGACAAGAAAGCTTAGAAAAGTAATGAACACCACAATAGAATATAATGATAGCAATTGATGTATTTCTTTCAATAACAGTTCTCTGTGCTAAGAGTTACAATTCTACAATTGCAAAATACAGACTGGTAAAAATTAACACCAAATAAAAATGAAGTCTATCAGTACGATTAAAAATTGGGAAAAGACATTCCAAGGAAGAAATGGAACTCGAAAGCATATTTCTAAGTGCATGTGATTATAATTTTTAAAAAGAGCATTTCAAACCAAAATTAACCAGATGAATGCCACTTCATACTGATCAACAGAAAAATACAGGGAGATATTGTCATAATTATAACCATAACTATATATAAATACATTTATGCAGTAAACACAAACATGCCTAATATTATAAAAACAAACAAAAATATAAAAACAAACAAAAACAGTATAAAAAGAAAGTGCTATAAACAAAATAATATTAACTTCATCACCTCACTCTCATCAATAAATTATTCTATAAAATAGAATATGAAGTAATACTATCAAGCTCATTTATGAAGTCAGTATCATCCTGACAATATATTGAATAAAAGCAAAAAAAATAAATAAAAGAAAAGCATAAAACTATATCTCTGACAAAAATTTCAATATTACATTGCAAGTCAAATTAACAACATATTAGTAGATCATTGACTATGACCCTCAGGATCTCTTTGATGAAAACAAGGATGGATTAGCATGGTTAAATCTATAGATGTAGTATATCACAAGGACAGAACCAATGTAATTGTCATTGAGATTCAGGAAAGGACTGTGTCAAAATTTCAAGATTCTGTTATGATAAAACACTTTACTATACTACTAATTTGGATTATTTATAAAATACACAAAAACATTGAAAAATAGATTTGTGAATATAAATACACTTTGTGATAAGCATTTAAGTTGCTACATACACAAAGAATATATCTTAACTGTTTTAAAGGTAATAAATGGATACATACATACAAGATTAGGAAGACTATTCCTCAACACAATAAATGGTACATGTGATAATACTATAGGTAACATTGAGGTAAAAGATAACGATTCTAAAAGCATTTCACCTAAAATCAGAAATGAGATAAGGATGATCATTCCTGTCTTAGTTAGGGTTTTACTGCTATGAATAGACACCATGACCAAGACAAGTCTTATAAAAGACAACATTTAATTGGGGCTGGATAGCAGATTCAGAGGGTCAGTCCAGTATCACCAAGGCAAGAACATGGAAGCATCCAGACAGGCATGGTGCAGGAGGAGCTGAGAGTTCTGTATCTTCATCTGAAGACTCCTAGTGAAAGACTGACCTCCAGGCAGGCAGCTAAGGCTAGTGTATTAAAGCCCACACCCACAGTGACACACCTACTTCAACAAGGCCACACCTCCAATAGAGGCCCAAGCATACAAACCACCACAATTCCCAATGCTTTTACTAAATATAGTGCTTGAAAATTTACTTCTAGGAATAGAACAAGATAAAATATAAAATAATGTAAATGGGGAAATAAGATATAAACTTAGGCATAACAGATTTAAAGACCTTACCAAAACTCTTCTAGATAGTGTAGCAATATAAAACATCAATTTACTGAAAATCACTAACTCTCCAATAGACAAATATCTTGTAGAAGATTACCAAGAGAAACAGTTCTGCTTACAATGTCTTTACAAAGTTTCTAATGCTTTGGTCTTTCAAAGAAGTGAAAGAGCCCTTCAATAAAAACTTTAGGATACCAGAGTCAGAACTTTAAAAACACACTAGGATATGGAAAGACTTTCAGTGCCCAAGGATTGGCAGAATAATATTGTGAATATATCAATGCTACCAAAAGTAATGTAGAGACTGGATAAAAATATTCATCAAATTCCAGTAAAATCCTTCACAGAAAAACCTTAAAAATTTTTAGAATCTATTTTAGTATAATTATTTTATTTATCAACATCCCGACTGTTTTTCTCTTCCCGACACCCTCTCCTGAGTTCTTCACGCCATTTTTCCCCCTTCACTTCTGAGAGGGTGCTTTTCCCTTCCCTCTATACATCTCCCTTACCTCAGGCATCAAGTCTCTAATGGATTAGGTTCTTCTAATCCTACTGAGGCCATACAAGGCAATTCTATGCTACATATGGGCCAGGCCCTAGGACTAGGTCCTATATGCGTTCTGGTTGGTAGCTTAGTCTTTGGGAGCTACCAGGGATCCAAGTTAGTTAACACTTGGTCTTCCTATGGAGTTGCCATCCCTTTCAGCTCCTTCAATACTTCCCCTGACTCTTCCATAGTGATCCCCAACCCTCAGTCCAATGGTTGTCTGTAAGTATCTTCATCTCTCTCAGCTGCTGTTAGAGTCTTTCAGAGAACAGCCATGCTAGGGACCTGTCTGCAAGCACAACATGGCATCAGCAATAGTGTCAGGATTTGGTACCTGGCCATGGAATGGATCTCATGCTGGGCTGATCAATACTGCCATTCCTTCAGTCTCTGCTCCATTTTATGTTTCTGGAACCTGGACACGTGTATTATGTATGTGTGTGTGTGTGTGTGTGTGTGTGTGTGTGTGTATGTTTGTGTTTTGTGAATATATTTGTACATGAGGGAGGGAGAAAGGGAGGAGAGGAGGGAGACAGAGACAGAGCAATGTACAGACGTATATATTAATTACTTTTCTGCTTCCATCATGTTGGTTCCAGGGATCGAACTCAGATCATCAGGTTCCATGGCAAGTGCTTTTAACGTCAGTAGTTCCCAAGACATGATGTTTAATTGATTCATTCTTCAATGAGTTCTAAAGCTTTGATGCAAACTCCAGTCTGCGTGAAAGCTCTGCCCTGAGTCTTTGGTCACTGTGACAACGTATGAGTTTTTCATCATGGATTCTATTTTGGCTACTATATTAAATGTTTTAGGAACCTGTGAAATGGCACAAAAATGCCAGTAATGACTAATGTCACTGATGCTGACAATCACGCTGTGAGTGCAAAATAAGTAGGAAAAAATAAGCAAACAAACATATCACTGCTGTTTACATAGCTAAATGACTATACACTTCTCTATTTGGATTAATAACTGTGTACTGTGATACACATGATAAGTCTTCCTGTTTTTCCTCAAAATTAACACAGCTCCTTATTTCTGATAAATTTCCTTTTTTGGGGAGAAGGGAGTGCTATTATCATAACTACCACTATCTGCTTACTCACTCATTTTCCAATTATTGGAAACTATAGTTATTCTTTTCTTCAGCACTAAACCTCTAAATGAACAGGGTCAGAAAGATGACTCAGCTGTTAATAGCAACTGTTACTCTTGGAGAGGACTCTAGTCCATTTCCCAGCATCCACAAAGTGTCTCAAAACCATTTGGACCTCTCGTCCCAGGGCATCAGTGTGCTCTTCTGACTTCTACTAACATCAGGTATATATAACACAGACCTGTAGGCAAAATACCCCTCCATATAGAATTCCAATTGAAAAGATTAATATCCATTGGATTTCACAGTTCAGTTTTTTTATGGTTATCGTCCACCAAATTCAAAGGTCCAGAGTATATTTTAGTGTGTTGTCTTTGCTGTTATCACATAAATAAGCTTTAGTATTTACACAACCTAACATTCATGAAAATTTCTTACATGTCATGAGCAAAGTTAGGGCCACAGAATGTAAAAACAAACACTATCAGAAACATGGAAAATCATGAAATGCTTCCTCATTTTCAATAAAATTGTTACCCAACTCAGCATACTGTATAGAATTAGTTACAAGGATATTTGTTAAACCCTCAATAGTCAATCATAATGAACTCAGCTTCTGCAATAGGACTGTATAGAGTTGAATTTCTTTATATTTTGTAGTAAAATAGCATCAGATGCTGATTAAACCCCTTAGTAAAGGGAAACAGAGAGACAGCATCCCTGTCCTCCCTTTTTTATGGTACTAAGTACTATTTTTATTGGTTTGTGAAGTTCAACATTTTCTAATGCTGTGCGGTTTTCTGACTGTGGACTTTGCACTGTAAGGATGGCTTCCCTGACTCTACTTTATGTAACGTAGGACTGACTGGAAACTGTAGAATCTTTCAAAATACCTTAACTCAGTTTTCTTTGCTTTATTCAATTATGCACACTTCCACTTCCTATCTCTTATTGAGCAAGTCTATGATAATGGAGCCAAATTATTTATTCTTAAGCAACAGTGTTGTGTACAGCACAATTATGATTTCATGTTGATAACAATGACAGCATTACCATACTCGAGTTTCTTGTCTATATGCAAGTAAAACAAATACAGTAAGGGAGAAAGCAAGAGAGAGAAAGATTTGCTTTTTATTATTCAGAATTTTAATTTCAAAAATGAAACATAGAAATTGCAAATCGCAATTTTAAATTGAGAATAGACATTCTTGAAAGATGGTTTGCCAGCACCATGATTTGGAAATCTGGCATGTTGACTATAATGTCACTACTATGGTATCAGTTGAGATTCTTGTGACAAATATGATATTTTTAATTAAACAGCAGTGTTACTGTATTGTCTTCACAAACAGCAGTTCTGTTAAAAAAACAGCATAATGGAAAATTTTAGTTTTTAAATATATTCATCTGTAAGAAATACTTTTAGAAAGTACACCATTATTTTCTTTAATTTAGTAAGTTTGACTCATTATAAAGGTTAAGTCAAATTGCTACTGCATATTGAAACAATCTGTAACTGAGGAATATCTTTGTTATATAAAACAAGGGTGCAGGTGTCATGCTTTTAGGCTTGTTGCAAAAATATTTTGTCCTGTAGACTAAATAGCCAGAGTATGGGGCTTTACCCCCAGACACAGATAATTAGCCTATCTTTCCTATTCTTCAGAGTCTATATTTACATTAGTTGTGCTACCAGAAATACATGTCTGTTCATTTTTCTAAGTGAGCCTATAATAATGAATAGAGACTATAATGAATGGACTATAACTAGCATCATGCACATTAACTTCCCATTTTGGTCATGTTCTTAAATGCAACTCTAACATCAGCCAAATGACACAAATGTGAAGAGAACAGAGAGAAAGAAGCAGCTGAAACAGCTAATAAATGGTCTATATGTTGGTGCTAAAGCTCTTCTTGCAATTGAAAAGCTAGAAAAGACCTAGCAGTCGTTGCCCTTGTGTGTCAGCTCTACCCAACAAAACCACAAAGCAGAGCCTGTTTACCTGGGAAGGCTGACAAGGCAGCTTGAAAGGCACTTGGAAGTTGCCAGGGAATGGGCTTGAGACTGTGATATCCCTTTAGAAATTACATTGCTATTGATAAGAAAAGTAAACAAAATCTCATTGTCATTCACAATGTGTTCCAAGTTATTGGGAAAAATTTAAGTTTTCTGAGTCATCCATCTCTAAATTTAAAAGACATATTGTGTTGCTATTTATAGAGGTAAAGCTTAATAAAATCACTTGTCATATCATTCCTAAGTATGACTTAGAGATAAATATGATAGCATTGTAAGGATAAACTTTCCCATATTTGCCTTGTATTTTAGAGGCAAGTGTTTGTTTTCCTTATTGAGAAAGATTATGCCTTGATAAGTGAAATTAGCAATACATATTCAGTTTAATTCACCTGTACAGAGGAGTCTTTAGAGAATCTACACTTGATATTATCAACACAGACAGATAACTAGGCCACAGCTCTGGCCTGCAGAGAGTTTGTATCTTGGAGGAAGTTCCCAGGGCAGACCACTATGGGATATAGATCTGGCTACACGGTTCCCTTCTACCTGTACATATTTTTAAAAGTTTGTAATTGGTCATTATGACTTCAGAAGAATCAGCATGATATTCAATTAACTGAAAGATATTCCACAGTTATAATCCTGTATGTTAAAGAGTTTTCTACTTCCCAAGTTTAAACATGTATTCACAGAATTTCTCATGAATTCTAGCTTAGACTTTTGAAACATAATTTTTTTTTACAAGTGCATTCTTCATTCTTAATATGAAGCTTTGTAGATGTGTGTCAAATTCAGAAGTAAATGAGTGAGCAATGGTGAGCTCTGAGACACTTTAGATTCCACAGCAAAATACAGTTATAAATAATCCTGTAATAATCAAAATCCTTTCTTAAAATGATACTCGGGGCGATGCATATCTACACAACGTCATTGCACTGCATGCTCTTTGCCGAGTTGTATGCACCTTAGAAAATAGGGTAACGTAAATAATTGTTGTGTTAAGATTTAGGCAAACATATCTGTGGGTTTCAAGCCGTCTAAAGTAATTTTATGTTCTCTATGAATAATGTTTAACATTTGAACCAAAAACAGTTCCGCAGGAATAATTAAAGGCTTAAGTTAAATACATAGACAGTCATTTAAATTTAGATCTGCAATAACATTTACTATTATTCTCCAAGGCTTTGACTGCTTGACAGAAACAAAGTACTCTGGGATTAATTTCAAGAAATGGTGCCAACTGTGCAGCAATTTGCTGTAATTAAGACATGAAAGAACTCTAACTATTCAGATTAAAAGAAGCATGATGGAGCATGATAGAGAGTCAAGGTATGGCAGGGAGCCAATAAAAAAGGTCAGGAGTACCATATCGATAGATATGAAAACAGAACCAGTATAGTGTAGTGAATTTTCATTAAGGAATCCCGTTTGTTTATCATTTCTACCTTTGATCATATTTCCTATATTTCTTCACGCAGACTCATGGCATAGCTATCATGTGCTAGAAAAATAATAAAGCTGAAAAGGAAAATGGCAAACAAAGTGTTCTCATAAAGCTAATGAGTTTAAGTGGTGTGGAGAACTCATTAGGAGGGCGTCATAATTATCTTTATGGTGGAGGAATTTCCTCGTGTGTCACATTAATGTAGTTTCTTTGGAGCTAAATGAAAGCGCTACATGGGTGTTAACTCAAAGAGATTAAATACACCTTTTGTATTCATTAAATTCTTTTTAAATTTGAAAGAAAAAGGATTATTTTGATCCAACTATTCTCTAAGAATTCTCTAAGAATTATGGGAAATATTTTATTTGCCTTTGAACTTTTATGTATTGATTAATACTGTATTGGAGCTAATGGTGAATCTTCCCTCTATCTGACTATTTTTTTTAAGAGAGACCTTTAGGTTTTGATCTTAGATATAATGTGGATACTTGACCCAGTTGCTAATGAGGGGCCGTATAATCCCCAGTATCCTATAGCTCAAAATAGCTGGATGCAGTATAAAAAGTACATCATAAAAGACACTATTGGAATTCTCTTTGTCTTCACAGGCAGTATGCAAAAGATATGACTTGCTAAGAAAGTCAGAAGCTGGGCTCCCGCAGGCACCCAGAGCCATCAAAGCCAAAGAGTGAGCAGAATAACCTTGCCATTGTGAGCAGAAGACTGAAAGCAAGCACCTAACGTACCCAGAGAGGAAAACATCCAGAAAGAGAGTCTGTTAGAAGAGAGTTGCTAGGTCTTCATGGAGTCAGACTGGGTCCTAGCCACAGTCCACCTTAAATTGTCAGCAAAGTCCAAGTATGAATGAATGTGTTCTAGCCTGACTAAGAGAATTTCACGTTCAGTGCACATGATTAGAAGTTCAAAATAGAAAACATAGGTCTTTTGAGACTATGATACATAGATGCTGCTGAGAGTCAGCGTAAGGGAAACCACAAAAACAAAACTGAATTGTTTCCAAGCACTGAATTCTTCCCAGAAAAAGGCGTCTAATGTCTCATAGACACAGAATTCATGTCAATTCTTACATTAATGTTTTGTTTCTTCACTTAGAGAGAAAGTAGCTTATGGAATAGTGCTGTTTACAAGTTAAAAGTAATAACTAGTCAAGAATTTAACCATTTAAGTAAAAGTAAAAAAATAGTAGAAGAGACTTATGAGTGCCTTATTAATTTTGGTTTGCGCAATTTGTGCTATTGAAAATAAATTTTAATAAGTTTGAAGCTGCTTGCAGTTTGTTTTGTATCTTTTTATTTTTAAAGGATTCATTACCTAAATAGAAATAAACATTATCATTACAGTTGAGCTATCTACTTACTCAACTTTGCGGTATAACACTTTCTTGAACTAAAATATTAATATAATTATTGAGAGTACAATAGGTGGCCTTTTTCAATCCCTTAATTTTTCTTTCCTCTGTTCACAATGTTGCCAGATACATGTTTCTTGATAAAACCCCCGAGAGGTCTCCTGCAAATTCTTTTTCAATACAACCAGATCATTGCAGATAATTGTATTACACAGTGCATCGATCCAAAATCGTTGTGCACCGGAAACATCTGAAAAAAACATGATTATAGCTTTCTGTTTATTGTTTGTACATCATATAAGCAGGCTTTTGTGTGAATCACCTGTAAGAAAGGCAAGGTGGAAACATCAGAGAAATTACCTCTTTACAAGAATCTATTGATCACTTTAAATCAAAGAAGTATGTTTGACATAAGATTCCCTGCCAGTTTGAACATTAGGTACACTATGTTATAGCCTGGGGCAGTTGTAAGTCTGACAAAGGGTCTGTAAATAAAGCGTGCAGCTGTGAGCGCCTCTGGCTTGGGATCAACTCAGGCTCAAATCCAAGGCATAGGTAAACTTAAAATAATTTACCCCTTTTTAACCAGCACATAAAGACTTAGAGTAGACTCTTAGGAGAACTCAGAAACATAAATCTCTCAGTTACTTCAAAATAGCAAACTTCATAGAAAAGTCATATCATACATGGTTGATAAGACACAGTTAAAAAAAATGTGTCTCAAGTTGTCTTTTGTAATCTTAAGATGATCTATAGATGTAAAGAACATCTTAAAAAACCAGACCCCCTCAAATAGTTTTCACGAATAGTCACTGATTTGAGCATGTCATGATGTATTAAAATCCTTTTAACGCAAAGATCTTTCTGTTTCATGTCTGAAAATTCCTCTTAACAGCTCACTTAAAAGGTGATGGTGTAGTTTTCCTTTTAAAAGGAAAGTTGGATGCTTGAAAGGTAAAACAGCATAAAGTCAACTACAGCATTTAAAATGTTTATACAACCCTGTGAGCAATGCTAGAATCCCATCAGCACAAAAATACTCAATTTTTTTTTCACCTGCATTTTCTTATTGGTCAAGAGCAGAGAAGGTATTAGTGACAAGCTATGTTTAAACATGAAGGAACCGTTTTTGTCGTTTTAATTTTGAGAAAACACTGTTACAGGGCCTTTGTTGGATTTTTTTTCCCTCCCACATTTTAACATGTGTTGAAATTATTAAACATTTAACTGATTTGTCCAAGGGAGAGTCTGATGGATTTGGAATTTAATAAATACGCGCCCAGAGTGATGCATTCTTCCTTGTTAAATATTTAGCTGCTTGCGTTAGCTGTGCGCTTAACTTAGGCACGATTTTAAACTGTTAATATATAGCAGGTTTAAGCTATAAAAATGTTAGAAGCTGTAATTTCTTCTAGGGCAAAGCTGGCCATTTTGCACACTTGCAGGAAAATAATGCAAACATGCATGTACATATCTAGTGAAATATAAGCTCTCTGCTGCTCAGTCTATAAATGAGAAACTGACAGCCACATATTTTTAGAACTACATTTTCAGAGCCATCATTTAACTTCAAAGATGAGTGATAAATGCAGAATATTTATATGTAGTAGCTTTTTTATGAGGTTGTCTGTAAAAGATACCTCTGATGTGAGATTATAATATCTTTGCTTATAACTTTATTGTTCCTTAAGATAAACACTATTCTTTGAACATGAACACAGTATAAGAATCACTAAAAGGGAAAGATACTCCTTTAATGAAAATTATGGCAGCATTTACTGCTTTCTGTGTTTAGTTGCGGATCTTAAAATTAGTTCTTATTTTCTTTATTTTGAATTGCAATATTGAAATTATTGATTTTCATAAATACCATTCTGTTCACTGTAAAGTATTAGATTTAAATTACATTCAAGATAGTTCAAAAATGTACCACATAATATAATGTATATTATACTTAAATATATAATAGTAAGAAGTCTATAATATCTGGTATCATTTACATCTGATAGCATAATGTTGAGAAAATAAAAATACAATCAGATGAACAATATTACAAAGGGGAAATTTTTGAAATATATATATATATGTATATATATGAATGAACATGGTCAACAAAGAACAAAGGAAAAATGTCTTTGTCTTAAATCACTTATTTTTTGAGAGCTTGAAGCATGCTGCCTGTTTGCTAGGTTCAATGACAGAGCGCCATCTATTGGATGACCTTGAAAAGTACTCATATTTCTTAAATACTATGAAAATAAGCCTGTAGAAAAAAGATTATTTTTGATGTTATATGTCTGTGTGTGTGTGTGCGTGTGCGCGCGCGTGCATGCCTTTATGACTTTGTGTAGTTATACATGTATACATATATATTATATATGTCTTTGTGTAGATAGATATACACACATATGTGTACATGTACACACACACACTTCAATCTATGCTAATGAAAGAAAAATATTTCTACATATCAATACTTCCCTATAATACATAGTAACAAAGTATCACTGCCATCAATTTTTGTCTGATTAATCCATGTACCTTTATAAATCAAATACCTTATAAATCTGAGGTTCAGACATTCGTCTTTAGTCCTCAATACATACCTTTGTTTCCTTGCACTTTATGTAACACGGTCTGAAAACTGACTGAAAGAGCTTGTATTTTGACAAAAGGGATCTGTTTAGAAATCCCTCAATGTTACACTGCATTAAATGTAAACATTAAAAAGGTAAAGCAAAACACATTTGCTGTTTGTGTGTGTGTATGTGTGTGTGTGTGTGTGTGTGTGTGTGTGTGTGTGTATGTGTGTGCGTGTGTTTAACAGTGCTCTTGTTTTATCTTTCAGCCCAAGAACTTGCCAGTCAAGATGAAAAACTTCTTCTAATGGAATCCAGCTTGAAAAGCGCTCAGGAGCGGCTGAGCACAAAGCAACAGTTCCCAAGAACAGAACAGTAGAAAACCCCAGGCCGAGCTGAAGACAGTAACAGAGGGGATTATGGCTTCTGACGAAGAATCAAATGACTGCAAGTGAGTTGTTTTTCAATATTTCACAAAGTTTGACTTTACATACTGAAATCAAACCAAGCCTTTAACTTTCATTGTTAAATACTTAACTCGTGTCTTGCAAAAGGCTTTGAGTGTATTTGCTGGATTTTTACAATTCAGTGTTGGTTACAGAGCGGATAAAACATGAAATTTGCCTTATTTCTTGACTACGATGGCATATGATGAAAACAGGAACCCCTCACACTCCAGTTTCTGAGCGATGGTGTGACAGTGAACATTCTTGTTAACACTAGCAGATATGGTAAAGGTGCCAGCCATGGGGAGGATGGGCTGTGTCTCGGCACCTACCTGCCAGGGGCCTTCTCATCTTACAGCTCCGGAGTCCAAAGGTTACATATGGCTCTGGTTGCCTTTCTTTCTTTCTTTCTCTCTCTCTTTTTTTTAAAGTCGCTGCTCTAAGCAAAAGGCAATTGCATTCTCCTTAAATTGGGTTGGGGGCTTTACAGGAGAATGTGGGCACACACCTTTGACGCATGGAAAGGACAATGCAGAAAAGTAGCAGACCGTCTGTACAAACTTTAAAACAGTCATAAAAATCGTTTCTTAGGGAAACATTTTGGATATTAAGTTTTGTCTCGATCATTTAAATATTTATTTAATAACTATATCTAATGAAGAGGGCATGATCTATTCATTTTTATCATTTATTTTTTCATATAAATGTTACAGAATCTTTTGAGAGATTTCTCCACTCTGTGTCCTGTCTCCTCTGTCCTTTTCTTAAAGATTGTTAGTTTGTTATTTAGAAGTAACAATGAATACCTTATAACCCACATACATTCTCCCCTTACCTTGATCCCTCCCTCCTTCCCTCTCAGTCTCTCCTTCTGTCTTTATCAAATATCATACTTTACTAACTGAGGTTTGGTTTTACTGAGTGATCCAGTTAGATAAAACACATATTTAAACTAATTTGTCTTTTTCTCATTCATCTTTGAACCCAGTCCTGAGGCCACACTGGATTGTGCATTTCATATTAAGTGATCCTTGGAAGCCAATTCATAGCTCACACAATGTCCTGCATATCCTTACATAGCATTTCGCTTGCTTGTAAACCTGACTAATATTGAGAAAATGGAATTTTAACCTAATAAATTTATTTTTGTTTTTCGAGCCAAAGGCTCAGTATTTTCAAAAAATAAAATAAGAAGAAATAATTCTACAATAGATCAACATTTTGTATATTTCTAAGTAAAATAAAATACTCTGATAAATCCTGTTTTTAATGTCTCAGATTACAGCATTTACACAGGAAAAAAACCCTACATTTAATAAATGGTAAAGAGAAGATACTGGTGCCAAAGATTAGAAGTGTATTGGGAAAAGTTTCTGTGCAAATGATAAAGTAATATATTATTGTTATAAATATTATGATCTTTTAAAAAGACACTTTATATTAAGGAAATTGTATGATACTGATATATTTAGAAGACAGAAAACATGGGAGGTTGACAGGGTGTTCATATGAGCTTAATATTCAGAAAATGATGGTTATTACTCAAATAATTAGAGATAAAGCAATAATTAAAAACAAGCAAGCAGCCCAACAGCAGATCAAAAAGCCCTGATATAAAGAATTACTCACTACCTTTGATTCTATAAGAAAATAAAGTAGAAAATGATTTATCTGGTTAAAATACAGGGTAAAGTTCTTGTTTGTTTAGGCTACCATTTTCTGTTTCATCCCACAAATATGCTAACATTTGAAATTAACTAAAATATTCTTTGTGAATATAAAACTCTAGTGTTGTATAGAATTATTAAATATGAAATGAAAGTAGCTAGAATACAAACTCATTGTAAAATACCATATAGATGAAGGACTAAGTATTTTCAGAGTCAAATTCGGTACATTATACTATGCTATAAGGAAAACTTTAAATAATTAAACTGAGAACTGTTATTCTCATTTGTGGATTCTCATAAAAGAATGAAGCTCGCCTTTTGGAAACTATTTTTATCTTACTCTATCTACTTTCTTGAGGGAAAGATCTTGGCCCAGGATGGCCTTGAACTTGTCTTTCTTCTGCCTCAGTTTCTACAATGCTGGTACTACAGGTGTGCGTCATCACACCTGGTTCATCATGCTGCAAAGAATCAAATGAAAAAGCTCTCCTCCATAGCTCTGGTATATCTCTGTGTCCAAAGACAATGCCTATCTGTAAGAAGTATGCTATCAATTTTCATACCAAAAGTAGCCCTTTGGGCTAGAAAATCGAGTGTTAGGTTTCCACATTTGCTTTTACCAAGTCAATCCACAGGCAACAGGGGATGATGGAGTTAACTAGAGCTTCAGTTTGGGTGACACCAGACATTGTGTCCCTCACATGTCACCAGAAGGATAAGCTCAGTTACTTAGCCATTCAAGCATTTTACGGAATTAATTTAATGCAGCATTCCTCTCAGAAGAATTACCAAGTAATTCAGGTAAAATAAAACTGAAAATAGTAGCTAAATATTTGAATCACGTTTGGAATGGAAAACAGAGCAGAGTTCAGAGAATCTCACTTGAAGGCAGCACTCACAAAGGATTTTCTTCAAATAATGTAATCGTTTCTGAAATGATGGGTTTATCATTGTCTATAAACAAAAGAATGAAACCTAAAACATAAGTATAAGTATTTCTAGCAAGTCATTAAATATAATAACAAGAATTTGGATTTTAAGGCACCCACAATGACAAGATTTTGTATCTATCTTCTTAATACCCTTCTTATTTCTTGGAGGTTTTTTGACAACTATTATCTTCACTATCTGACCTAGTCATTCAGAAATTTCCAGGTTGCTACACTATTAAAATGCAATACTACATTGCAGGCTGCTGTACTACTAAAATGCATTACTAGGTTAATTCATGCATTCCTAATAGGAAATAAACTGGAAAAAGATGCACACGAAACTTTGGTAATCTAAAGAAAAACTTTTAAAATATGAGCCTTAGTTTTTGTTGCCGTAAAGTCGAATTCATAAGAACCATGCAGGAAGGATTCCTTCCCCTCTTCTCCTTTTGAAGTAAATATAGAGAACACACACCATGCACTTGGTATAAGCCTGTTACACTTGAAAGATTTGTTCTGAATGTCCAGTGGGAACCTGGAAATCGTAATAATTTGTAGTATCGATTGAGTGAAGCTATGCAGCTGGGGCCTCCGGTGAATAGACAGAAATAGACATTTTATTGATTAACTTTTACAGTCATATTTCCAAGACTCCGCTGCAACATACTTTTCACTTCCCAGCTTTGTGTTGTTGTATCATGAAACTCGGATTCTTCTCCCTTAACATTTACCCACGTGAGGGAAAAAGTATGTGCATGCACTGCCAAGGCTGTGTTCGGCAGAAACGCATAACTTTCTGAAAATGGTTTCTCCCAAGTACTCTTCTCCCACAAACACTAGAAGGAAGCTTTTTGAAAAATGATATCAGGCGGCTGGTAATTCTTCATATTTTGCCTAAATTTCTCATTTAAGAATTTTAATTTTCCTACCTTAAATTTTTGCTAGTGCACATCAGATGCTACCTTTGTTTGTATTCTCGTGTTCATGACATCTTATTTGTTATGAGAAGCAGAAGAGAAAGTGTTGTGATAATAGTCTATAGCATAGTCTAAAAAGAGAGCTTTTGAATCATCACTTTGACAAGTGTTTCCAAGGATAAAGATATGGATGTAAACCTTCTGCAGCTTTGTGAATATTTGCTTTTACTTTATACAGAACATGTTATATTGTCACAGATGAACTTATAAATGTTTGGACTTCAGTCATTTGTTTATCTCATATTCTTGTTATTTGCATGTGTGTTTACTGGAAAAAATTACTGAGCAAAACTTTTTATCAAATTCTCATATTTGATAATATTTCACAGAGATTTTTCTGTAAGATTGGGGATAAATATTTGTAAGTGGAATTGTTTTGGAAAAACATCTTTTTAAATTACTATGCACTCTTCTTTTCACTCATCTGCATTTTCTAAATGTGAAAATCTTAACAGTAAAATGTGATAGTGCAAAAGTAAATTTTAAATATTTCAGGTCATTGGATGAACTAATAGAATTTAAACTTGATGAAATTACAGTAAAGGGCAAAAAATAAGTGAAAAGCACAGCACAATATATCTCCTCTTAAATTACTCTTTGTTTCAGTGAATTTCAGGAGATAGTTTTGTTTTTCATAATTACTGTAGATTTTGGTACTAAATTGAATCAAATGTCCCTTTTGCTTGAGAGAAAATTTTTTCTCAGTTATGAATATACTTTATAATCTCCAGGCTTTTCATTTGTTTCTGTTGATATTTTAAGACACATCTATTGAAAATTCACTTTAGCAATTTTCTTTTAATCATCAATTTATTCCATAGAAATGAAATAATCCTTAAGGGTCACATTCATATATTTTAAAAGTTTTCCCTTAGTTTACCAAAATCTTGCATGCTTTTGTTTTGTTAATGAGTGACTTCACTTGTAATGTACTTGATGGCTACCTCAGAGTGATCAGCTCAAAGTCAGTGAGCAAAGACAATTAGTTATCAAAAAGAGGCCTAGATATACTGTGCATATTAAAAAAAATATATGAAATCTTGATTTAGCATGTGCCGTGAAACTCAAATCCTATATGGGAAAGTGGTGACTTCCAGTATTTATCAATATTTTAGCACATTGAAGCATTTTAGTTACTTATATATAAATGACTATCTTATGTTTATATAATGGGTTAGATATTTACAAGGAAGAATATTGAGAAATTACTTCTTTTGCATGCACATAATGAAAAAAATGATACACAAAGATTTTAACTCATTTAATGAATGGCATGTCTCTTCCAATGAAAGATTCTTGTTTACTTAATCAAGTATTAAACTTACAAAAATTAAAAAGAAAAAAAAAACCCATGCAATTAAACCTGATCAGGTAACAAACATAGGACACAAGAACCCTGAATTGAGGTTGATTTCACTGTAATCCTGTAGAGGAATCCCCACATATTGATCAATGTTGAAGCCCATGCACAGCACTTAGAAAGATAAAGTAAGCGGGGTCAGGTAATCAAAGCATTTAAATAGTAAAAACAGCAGCTGCCACTGTAGACTGCTAAAATAAATCCATAATACAAATTGCTTTAGTAAAAAGCGGATGAGCAGCTGATCTTCCTATTGAACTCTGATACCGTTCAGTGACCACACTGGGAAAAGGATTGGGAGAAATGCTTTGCAGATCAATATTGAGTGAGATGTTGCAGGGATTCATTTTGAACACGAAGGCATCACAGGTGTGAGAGTACAAGCATTGCAGGAGATGTTCTCACATCGAGAATGCTTAATGCAGTTAAAATTGCTATCTATGCATGATATTGCCAAACAAGCCAAAGGAATACTTTTGGAATTGTTTCTAGAAGTCATTTGGATGTGTTTAAAACAATTCTAGCATTTAAAGCATAGAAAGTTCACTTTAGAGTAAAATAATTTTGTAATCACTTTTAAAGCAACATAATACTTCCTTACAAAAAGATTTCATATAAATTAATCAATACACCTTTAAGATAACAAATAACTATGGGATGGTAGACTAGAGTCCAATTCAGAGATGTAAAATTAGGTATAAAATAGAAGACAAAAGTATTGTTCGTGGGAATTTTGCAGGATGGAGAACCACCGGAGATTTGAATCTTGCTAGCATGTGGAGAGCTTGACTTCAAGGGCAGTGATTGGACTCCAGGGGCTTACTACCTTTGGGATACTGTGAAGCCCCAGGAGGATTTTCAAGATATAGACCTATGACCAGAACAGTTAGGTTTTACATTTTAAACTTTCATAAATTTTGACATTTAACTACTTATGCTTAGTGAAAAGTTGCCACAGGTTCAGCAAAGTATTGAAAGAAACAACTTGAGTAAAATACTTGCTTGTAGCTTTATTCTACTTTCGAATTAAGTGATATCATAGTCAAAGTAGACAGGACTATGTATCTTGCCCCGGGTTCCCACAAGCATCAACGTTACATAGTCTGTTTCCATGTTCCAATTTGTCTACTCGTTCATTGTACAGATGGCATTGTGACTTGACAATATGGTTTTCTGTACAATTGCTTACCCCAGATGTTTCCTATGGGATGTAGTCCCAGTCCTCTGGTATGTTCAATGTTGTGATTAGAACTTCATAAAACTTCTCGTTGATATGCTTTATTCATGATAACACTTCTAAATCTAGTCCTTGATTAAATGACCTACCATAGAATTACTTTAATACATTTTCTTTGAGAACAGAGAAGACTGTAGCAGAAAGGAGATTGGTTACATTTGTGACTGAATTTCCATATTAAAATGAAAAAAAAAAAACCCTCAGGCTGAAGGCTTAAAAGTTGTAAAACTTTAACTGAGATTCTTCATTCTCTTTTACTGTAATGAATAGTTATTTACAACTATTGTTTGCTCCCTGTTTACTGAATGAATTGCTGATCCCAGCAATTTTAATGGTAAAATTGTGAAACAGTATTCATAGTTGTCAGAAAAAGGTCACTCTATTTGCATTTATTAGGGACTTGCAAGACCATGCAGTGTGCATTTCCTTTGGGATGCTACAGCTATTGATTTATATACAGCTGGGGGGAAAATTAATTAGGATTATATTTCACTTATTACTGCAGGCCCCGTAATAAGAAAGAAAACCATTTTTTTTTCTGTTGTTAGAAAGTTGGACAGAAGTACCTAAATAGGATCATTGTTTCTTAAATCATGACTACTTTATCATATAATATTTCTCCTATAATGTGGTTAGAGGCTTACTGCATTTGTGGAAATTTAATTAGCACTTTGAAAAATGAATGTTTTAGTACATACCCTAAAATAGTAAAGATGATAATTCAAATTAAGCAAAAGACATTTCCCCTTGTTAGTTGAAACTTTCCCTTCTGTGCTAAGTCAACATGTATTTGTCTACTGTAAATTTTCTGGAATTGGGTAGCTTTGGGGCAAAAGAGTTAAACAAAACAGGGACAGGCATCAAGTGAGTTCTCAGGGTGGAGAAAGAGAGCCAAGAAATGAAACTCAGTTAATTTAAACATTTCAGTTTTGAGAGCTGAGTATATTAGTCTCTTCTGTGAATTTAACACTTCAACTGAAATAGAATGTTTTATCAAGGAAATCCTTACTTTAATGAGATGAGATTTCACATCTTTTTAAATCTATGTGGTTCTTCCTATGAGCATCAAGTACATTCTAAAAAGAATATAACTGAATGCAGTCCTCTACATTGTTTATGAGTAACACATGTTTGAGATTAATCAAATTGTAGTCACTTCTCATTAACAGCAGAAAATAATTTCAAAATTGGGCAGAGCCAGATGACAAAGAATTGTTTGTGTGGGTTCAAGACATACTTTATGAATGAAAACACATGCCTATTGTGACATCTGACTTGATCATTTTGTTTTCCTCCTATTGTTCTATCCACATAAAGCATTTTAAGGGAACCTGCTCTATAGTGTTTTCTCGGGTACAGAGTCAGTATCTGGGGATAAAAGAAATCTTTTCAAGATACAACAAAAATCCAAATTTTCAGCATATGGACCTAGTTGGTATCATTGGACATGTGTAGGTTTTATCATGTTTATAAAATGTCCATTGGAGAGCAGTATGTTCCTCTCTTCCCCAATTCTTGCATTGACAGTAAGTGTTGGTGTAAAAATATAAAAAGTAAAAAAAGTATTGTTGTCTTTTACCTCTCTAGGTCTGGCACCTCAGTGCCTCAAGATATCTGCTAGATATCTTGGCGGAAACACATCCCAGCTCCTCGGCAGCGGTCCAGTGTCTCCAGCCGCTGCACACTTTCCTACACTCAAACCCTCACATAAAAGAACACACAACACAATAATCTTTGACCCAATTGGTAAGATATAATTGCCCACCTAAACATACAAAGCCCAGTACCATCCATCCCTTAAGAGCATTTGTAATAACCTGTAAAGGTACAGCATGGAATCTTAACATCACCCGCCATATTGTCTTGCCACAGCTTCTCTCCCCCTCTGGTCTCCTCTTTTCCGTTCCAGTCTCCTCCTCTTCCTTCAACCTTCTCTCCCACCCATCCTTCCTTCTCCTCCAATGACAGGCCTCCTTCTATCTATTGAACTTTACAAATTCAATGGGGAGAGGTTTCTGATTCCTGAGTACAAGACTAGGCAACTGTCCTTGGGGCAGTGGAATTAGCATCAAAATACAGATAACTCCAGGGCAAAGCACAACAAGTAAGGATCTATCACTCAAAGTGCTTAGAATAATAAAAAGTTGGTAACCATTTTGCCCTTAACTTTTACAATTTATTTCCAGGATGATGCCGTCTGCAATACTGTAACTAAAAATTCCGTTATCCTGAGAATTTTAAAGTAAGTGTTTGAATTTCTTACCTAACAGATCAGATAAGTTTTGGAGACAATTGATACATCAAGTTATATATTAGTCTATAGTTTATTATAAAGGCTATATTTTAAAGATGTTTCTTGAGGTTCTGAGGACACTAAAGTTAATGAACATGGGGTCCTTTTAATGATATTTTTGGGAGTCTGTACAGAGAAATGCAAGGAGATAGAAGTTCCTAAGACCTATGATGTATGACATGTATTGGATTATGTAGAGAAATTATACTAGTTTGGGGAAATGAGCTAATGCTTGTTCCAAAGCAATACTAAATGGGAAATGATGGGAAATTCTTTCAGTGGGTAAATACTTAGTTGGTTATTTCACAAGTATACATAGAGTAAAGCACAACATGAGGATGATAAGAAAGTACACTTTCAAAAGAGAAAATGAGAATTCATTTTATGGAGAAAGCCAGATTATGCACAATGGTGACATGAAAATGGACTGAGGGTCCAGTGCAAGTATAGGGGCTCAAAACACATTTGAAGCTAATAGAAGATAATCCGTAGTGGTCATCTGGGTGGTGCTCATTACTACAGCAATGCTAGAAAGCAATATATTCTTCCTCTCTCAGCTTTTCCTTAAGCACTTTGCCTGGTTAATCCTCAAACATGACTGAAAGTGGTCTTTCAGTTTGTCTTTTCCGTTGTCACCAATCATCTTGGTGGACTTGTGCTACTGCCTCGCTGGCACCTGATGAATCCTCTCAGTGTGAACCTTACCTCTATTTAGGTATTGTGCCACAAACACAGACCTCTTTCTTCCACTGGGTAAGTATGCATTCATTACTGTTTTCCTACACCTTTTTAGGCACAGATATTTTGTTAGATGTTAGGGTAGCAGTGAGTAAAAGAACTTGATTATGAGTCACGTGTGAAATACATAATAAGAAGATAAAAGTGGGTTGATTTGAATTCTTCTACATGCTGACCTCCAGTTGAACTAGTACCATTTGTTGAAAATGCTATCTTTTTTTCCACTGGATGGTTTTACCTCCTTTGTCAAAGATTAAATGACTATCGCTGTGTGGGTTCCTTTCTGGGTCTCCAATTCTATTCCATTGATCTATCTCCCTGTCTCTGTACCAATACCATGCAGTTTTTCTCACGATTGCTCTGTAATACAGCTTGAGGTCAGGGATGGTGATTCCCCCAGATGTTCTTTTATTGTTGAGAATAGTTTTTACTGTCCTGGGTTTTTGTTATTCCAAAACAATTTGCAAATTTCTCTTTCTAACTCTATGAAGAATTTAGTTGGAATTGTGATGGCAATTTCATTGAATCTGTAGATTGCTTTTAACAAGATGGTCATTTTACTATATTAATCCTGCCAATCCATGAGCATGTGGGATTTTTCAATTTTCTGAGATCTTCTTCAATTTCTTTCTTTAGAGACTTGAAGTTCTTGTCATACAGACCTTTCCCTTGTTTGGTTAGAGTCACACCAAGGTATCTTATATTATTTATGACTATTATAGTGAAGGGTGTCATTTTCCTAATTTCTTTCTCAGTCTGTTTATCCTTCCTTTGAGTAGAGGAAGGCTACTGATTTGTTTGAGTCAAAATTTTATATCCAGTCACTTTGCTGACATTCTTTATCAGGTTTAGGAGTTCTTTGGTAGAATTTTTGGGGGTCATTTAAGTACACTATCATATCATCTGTAAATAGTGATATTTTTACTTCTTCCTTTCCAATTGGTATTCCTTTGACCTCCTCTTGTTGTCTAATTGCTCTGGCTAGGACTTCAAGTACCATATTTGATAGGTAGGGAGAGAGCAGTCAGTCTTGTATAGTCCCTGATTTTAGTGGGATTGCTTCAAGTTTCTCTCCATTTAGTTTGATGTTGGCTACTGGTTTGTTGTATATTGCTTTTACTATGTGTAGTTATGGGCGTTGAGTTCCTGATCTTTCCATGACTTTTCTCATGAAGAGGTGTTGAATTTTGTCAAATGCTTTCTCATCATCTAATTAGATGATCCTGTGGGCTTTTTCTTTGAGATTGTTTATATAGTGGATTACATTGATGGATTTCTGAACCATCCCCATATCCCTGAAATGAAGCCTACTTGATCATGGTGAATTATCTTTTTGTTCTTTGATTCAGTTTGTGAATATTTTATTGAATATTTTTGCATGTATATTCATAAGGAAAACTAGCCTGAAGTTACTTTGTAGGGTCTTTGTGTGGTTTAGTTATAAGCATAATTGTGGCTTCAAAGAACACATTTGGTAGAGTTCCTTCTGCTTCTACTTTGTAGAGCATTGGCGTTAGGTCTTCGAAGATCTAATAGAATTGTGCACTAAACCCATCTTGTCCTGGGCTTTTTTTTGTTTGAGAGACCTTTAATGACTGCTTCTGTTTCTTTATGGGTTATGGGACTATTTAGATAGTTTATATGATCCTGATTAAACTTTGGTACCTGGTATCTTTCTAGGAAAATTTGGATGAATTTTCCAGTTTTGATGAGTATAGGCTTTTGTAGGCTTTGGATAATTGCTTTACTTCATAGTAATCTGATAAGATGCATAGAATTATTTCAATCTTCCTATATTCGTTGAGGCTTGTTTGGTGATGCACTGTATAGTCAGTTTTGGAAAAGCACCATGAAATGCTGAGAAAAAGGTATATTCTTTTGTTTTAGGATGAAATATTCTATAGACATCTATTAAATCCATTTGGTTCATAACTTCTGTTAGTTTCCCTGTGTCTCTACTTAATTTCTGTTTCTGTGATCTATCTATTGATGAAAGTGGGGTGTTGAAGTCTCTGAGTATTACTGTGTGGTGTATTGTATAGTTTGAGCTTTAGTAAGTTTCTTTTATGAATGTGGATGCCCTTCCATTTGGAGCATTGCTGTTCAGAAATGAGTTCTTCTTGGTAGATTTTTCCTTTGATGTGTTTGAAGTGCCGTTCCTTATCTTTTTTGATAACTTTTGGTTGAAAGTCGATTTTCTTCGATATTAGAATGACTACTCCACCTTGTTTCTTGAGACCATTTGCTTGGAAATTTTTTTCCTGCGTTTAACTTTGAGAAAGTGTCTGTCTTTGTGACTGAGTTTTGTTCCCTGTATGCAACAAAATGTTGGGTATTGTTTATATATCCAGTTTTTTAGTCTATATCTTTTTAATTGGGGAATTGACTCTATTGATGTTAAGCGATATTAAGGAATTGTGATTGTTATTTCCTGTTATTTTTGTTGTTAGAGGTGGCATCATGTTTGTGTGGCTATCTTCTTTTGGATTTGTTGCAAAAAGAATACTTTCTTGCCTTCTTTAGGGTATAGTTTCCCTCCTTGTTTTGCAGTTTTCCATGTATTATCCTTTGTAAAGCTGGATTTGTGGATAGATACTGTGTAAATTTGGCTTTGTCATGGAATATCTTGTTTTCTTGGTCTATGTTAATTGAGAGTTTTGCTGCATATAGTGTCCTGGGCTAGCATTTGCATTCTCTTCAGGTCTGCATGACATCTGCCCAGTATCTTCTAGCTTTCAATGTCTCTGTTGAGTAGTCTGGTGTAATTCTGATAGGTCTGCTTTATATGTTATTGACATTTTTCTCTTACTGCTTTAAATATTCTTTCTTTGTTTTGTGCATTTGGTGTTTGACTATTATGTGACGGGAGGAATTTCTTTTCTGGTCCAATCTATTTGGAGTTATGTAGACTTCTTGTATGTTCACAGGCATCTTTCTTTAGATTAGAGAACTTTTATTCTATAAGTTGAAAATATTTACCAGCCCTTTAAGTTGTGAATCCTCATTCTCTTCTATACCTATTATCCTTACATTTGGTCTCCTCATTGTGTCTTGGATTTCCTGGATTTTTTGGGTTAGGGATTTTTGCATTTCCCATTTTCTTTGTCTATTGTGTCAGTGTTTTCAATGGTATCTTCTTCCCCTAAGATTCTCTCTTCAATCTCTTGTATTCTGTCCGTGATGCTTGCATGTATGTCTACTGATCTCTTTCCTAGGTTTTCTATCTCCATGGTTGTCTCTCTTTGTGGTTTCTTTATTGTTTCTTTTTCCATTTTTAGATCCTGGGTGTTTTTGTTCAATTCCTTCACCTGTTTGATTGTGTTTTACCATAACTCTTTAGGGGATTTTTGTGTGTCTCCTTTAAGGGCTTCTACTTGTTTATTTGTGTTGTCCTGTATTTGTTTAAGGGAATTATTTATTTCTTTCTTAAACCTGTATTCCTGATCTCCACTACAGCTTTGCATAAAGCACCCTACAGCTCTAGGAAGGAAATAGGTGAAGACTTGAAAATGTGAATATGATATTGCTGTTGTCAGTAGAATGTGAAAACTATAATGTCTTCAACTTAATAAAATTTGTAAGTTAATCTATATTAAAAAAATCATCTATCATCATCATAATATGTGATTTTTATATCCAAGTCTTGATATTTCTGTTGTGTTGGGTTATCCAGTACTTGCTGTGGTGGAGGAACTGGGTTCTGATGATACCAAGCAGTCTTGGTTTCTGTTGGTTATGTTTTTGCACTAGCCTCTCACTATCTGGTTATGTCTGATGGTTGTTCCTCTTGCTGTGTCTGACTGGAGCTTGTCCCTCCTGTGGGCCTGTGAACCTGTGATTTTTAGGAGTGAGAGCCCTCCTAGGAGATCAGCTGTCTCTGAGCAGGTTTTGGGTCCAGAGCACTATGGGATAGCCTTAGCTCCGGGATCAGATGGGACTGGAAGGATCCTGTCCTAGGCTCTCCAGTGGTTCCTGTGACCTGTATGCTCCTGGCCAGTCCCTCTTTGGACAGGTATTGAAGTGAAAGTGGGGTCTCACCTATGGACTTTTAAGTGAGAGTGCTCCTGGAAGACCAGCTCTCTCTGGTCAGGTTTTGAGTCTGGGAGGCCTGTGGGACAGCCCTAGCTCTTGGCACAGATGGAGACCAGAAGGGTCCTGTCTCGGGCTTCTCTTTGGTTGCTGTTCCCTGTGTACTCCTGGTGGGTACCTCTTCGGACAGTTAGTTCAGCAAAAGTGGGTTCTTACCTGTGGGCTTAGGAGAGTAGTCCTGGGAGACCAGATCTTTCTATGCAGGTTTTGGGTCCAGAGGGCTGTGAGACAGTCTTAGCTCTGGGCACAGATGGAGACCAGAAGAAAATACTTAACTCCTATATTTTTATTGTTTCAATTATTTATATTCCAAATATTACCCCCCTCCACAGTCCTACGTTCAAGAGTTCTTCACCCAATCCCCTCTCCCCTTTGACTCTGAAAGATTGCTCCCCACCCTACCCAACCTCTCTCCAAGCCACCTACCACAAGATTGGTTCACTCCCATATTACCTTTCCCTGGGGCATCAAGTCTGTACAGGATTAGATGCATATTCTTCCACTAAGGCCAGACAAGGCAGTCCTCTACTACCTATGTGCAGGGGTCCAAGGACAAACCCATGAATGCTTTTTGGTTGGTGGCTTAATCTCTGGGAGCTCCCAGGCGTCCAGGCTATTTGATAATATTGGTTGATCTTCCTATGGGGTTGCCATCCCCTTCAACTCCATCAGTCCTTCCCCTATCTCTTCCATAGAAGATGCCCTTGATATCAGTCAAATGGTTGGCTCTGGGCATCTGCATCTGTCGCAGTCATCTGGTGGTAGAGCCCCTCAGTGGATAGTCATGCTGGGTTCCTGTCTGCATGCATAACCTGGCATTAGTAATAGTGTCAGGGTTAGGTGCCCACCCACAGGATATAGCTCTTACTTTATATGTACTTTAGACAACCCAAACTATAGAACTGTTTTGAGGAAAAAGCAGCTTTAATTAGAGGGTGGTTTACAGCACGTTTGAGGGCAGAACATTATTAGATTTATTTTATTAATGTTTCCTTCAGTATTTTTCAGAAGAAAAGAGATAGATGTTGTTAAAGAGGTCATCTCAAAAGCTTTATTTTATATCTGAGTACAGTATGGTAACTTTAGTTAACCCTTGTTGTAAACTTATAAACTGCTAAGAATACATTTTAAATACTCCTGTTACAGAAGGGTATTTGATGTGATGAATATGCTACTGTGATTTATTCATTCCTCACTGAACATAAGTCATACATTACTTTGGTCACCATGTATGTGATAAGAAAAGGATGGCCATCTTAGGCCTTATGTGCTGAATAAGAGACTTTATGGGTACTATAGACAAGAGAAGTACAAGAAAGCAGATAAATTAGAGATTGAGGATTATACAAATATCCAGGCATCTATGAAGAGAAGAGATAGGTATATTGTTGATGTATCTAAGTTTAAGATAGCAGTCTAAAAGAAATGGCAATAGTGGGTCAAGATACAGAAGGACTAGAGAGATGTCACAGAAATGAACATAATCACTCTAACCAATACTTACTCTAGATTTGATATGGTGTATGCTGAACCCATCCCAGTCTAGCTGGACAATGGCTTCAGGAATCTATCTCTCACCCACACCCTAAAAGGCTAGGATTAGAGCCCTTAGTTATTTGCTAAATGTATATTTAGGGATCTCAACTGTTTCTTTGTGTTTGCAAAACTAATCCATTGCTTACCCCTGCTTTTCATCATTTTGAAGATTTACTTTTTTCTGTTTACTATATTTGCTATTTTTTTGAGGTTACAAGCAACTTTTCTCCTTACTAGTTTTCAAATGTATGGCCTTTTTTCATTGATTGTTGTATGTATTTATAGGCATATGTAAAATAGATTACTAAAGCTATTGCCGAAACTTGAGTCACAAACATCAAATTTTGTAGGTGAAATTTGTTGTGATTCAAGCCTGGATCAAGATGAAATTTCTGAAAAAGAAAGATGTGATTGACTAAAATGGAAATGTCAACAGAGGCTCACACATTTCCCACTTGGTCCCAGATTCACTGCCTGCTTGAGGAGGCTGTAGAATCTGTGGAGGTTCAAGTTTACAAGAGGAAGTAAGTCGCTCAAAACAGGAGTGAGAATCGAAAGCCTTGCCCCACATTGGGTTTGCTGCTTCCCTGCATTGTGTGTATATGAGATTGTAGATGTGACTTTTGGCTTTATATTCCTGCTGCCCTGCCTGCTGCTTGTTGCCATACTTACCACTGCCATGAACTCACATTTCTCAGTGTAGTAAGCCAAAATAAACTCTTTCTTCCATAAGTAACTTTTGGTCATGGTGTAATAGCAATGGAAAACAGCTAATGCAATAGATTCTTGAGAGTGAAGATAGAAAATAGCATTTCAGGAAGATTACTCGGTTGTTTAGTGAGCATTTAATGTTGGCATGCTATCTCTTATTTAGTATTTACTTTATATCAATAAACTAAATGCCACTGATATAATTTATTATTTTATTTTTGAATATAAAATATAGGTTTATTAGATATGTGGTTAATGCAGCAGAATAAATAATATTATGACTAATTTTAATTTTACATTTGCTTGTGTGTTGTACATACATGTGAATGTGTATATGAATATATGCTATGTATATGTGAATGTGTTTGCATGTACATATCAAAAATTCATGTGAGGTATTTTCTTCTTCATTCTCAGCCTCCCACTTGAACCCAGACATCACCAATTTGGCTAGTCTAGTTCACTGTCCTGCTCTGTGGTCACATATCTCTACTTTTATCTACTTACACTTTGTCATTTTTCTATACAAATGCTAAAATCTGTAGATAAAATAACTTTCTGGTCTTTAACAGCAATTCTTAGTTTTAATTAATTTGTAAACCTGAATGTGAAACTTAAGGTCTCGTGAGTGCTACACAGACACTGTACCAATGAGCTCTATGTTTACCAATCCCCTCCTATGTATTAGGCATTAAAACTTACCTACTTGTTCAAAAAATGATTAATATCAATTTAAATCTACAAGTCTACAATGAAAACAAAACTTAGTTATTGACAAAGAAAATGCAAAATGCTTTGTAAATAGTGATTAGTGTCAGACATTAATTCAAGTGCTGTGCATTATACCGATAAACAGGTCATGTCTACGTATATGGTGAAAAATCAAAGAGCCCAGAAAGATAAACTTTAGCCACATTGAGAAGCTCTAGCTGGTTTATATTTAAAAGCATTGTGGACAAAAACTGTTTATATCAGACCAACCACATCTAGTGAAAGAGTCGGAACGTGGCACAAATGAAAATATTCTGAGCCATAAACACAGGAGAATCTCCTTTGATTCAGATACTTCTGAAACTTATTAGGCAAGCACACACATACCCCAGACAACCTTGGTTTTATTGAAGGAACTGGTAAAACTTTAAGACTTGTACATCTTTAGAGATGAGTTGACAGATGCATTCTGATCTATACAGAATGAAACCACCATGATCTTTTTTGAGAAAAATCTTAACATTTGCCCTAATAAAGTTTATCTCTGGTTTTGTTCATAATTATTTTTAGATTTCTTTTCTTATTTGGATGACATAGCATAACTACATAATTTTTCCTCTCCATTTCCTTCTGAATACTGTCATTCTTGGCAGTCTGTATGTTACATGTATGCAGGTTTTCAGAACTGATCATTTGGTATTAGATACTCAGTCAGAATGTTCTTCCCTAGAGAAATCCATTTTCCCCACTCTCAGCATTCCTTAGCTGCCAGTGGTTCATTGTTTATGTTTGAGGCTTTTCTCTGTACACTTTGGTATGCCTGTTTTGGTGAGGAATAAATTGTTAATTATATATTTTGCTTTTAAAATATGAAACAGGAATTAATACATTTTTCTCAGTATATTCACAAATGAAAACAATAGGTACCCAAAACACTTTTTCCAATAAACTTAAATAATAAGGAAACAATGGGATTAAGTGGTGTGTGAAAGGACTATGATTACAGTTATAAGGGGGCATGGAACCACTGTGTGGGTACCTGGTCCTAGTAAACTGACAGATGACTGAAACAAAGGAGACTTAAAGATTGGTAGATCATGCTTGACTTTTACGTTTGCCAATGATTCCAAGGGGAACCTGGATAATTGAGAAGGGAGGTTTTTCCAGTAAAGAAGTGGGTTGAGTCTATGTCATCATGATAAAAAGTGTGTGAGGTTTCTGTGTGGATATGCTTTTTTTAATGACAGATAGGGTTTCCTGGGATTTTCTTGGAGAAAGTGACAAATTTAAAAGTCCAGGCTACTTGCAGAGATATGGTTCCGTGTCAGAGCATTTGCCTTGCATGTATGAGATGTTTGTGTGTGAGTGGGGGTGTGGGGGAGCTCAACTCTCAGTATTAGTGGAGGAAGCAGATTACTATATCAGATTATCAACCTTCAGTAAGTTACACACACACACACACACACACACACAGAGAGAGAGAGAGAGAGAGAGAGAGAGAGAGAGAGAGAGAGAGAGAGAGAGAGAGAGAGAGAGAGAGAGAGAATATATCATGAATTTGACAGGTGTAGGATGAGAGTTATAGGGGAGAAGAAGGGGTGGGATGTATATGAAAGAATTCATGTATTAAATTCTCAAATAAAGAACTGAAACTCTGAAACTGTAAGCCAGCCCCAATTAAATGTTTCCATTTATAAGAGTTGTCCTGGTCATGGTTTCTCTTCACAGCAAGAAAACCCTAATTAAGACAGTAACACACAGCATGCATATGCATGTTTATGTGTAGATATATGTGAATGTATATGTATGTGTACGTGTGTGTGTGTGTGTGTGTGTGTGTGTGTGTGTGTAAAACAGGAAAGTATAGAAAGTATACTAGGAAATGTTTTTAAGGTTTTTCAATGTATTTTAAGTATTTTAAAATATTTAAAGCTTAGTCTTATTCTTAGTTGTAACTGTGTATCTCTTTATTTTTACAAGGCTGGGATTGTTTTCTAAAGGTATTTTAGAAAACACCGTTTTTTCAAGTTACACACTTAGATATTTCTTGTTCTAGATATTTTCTTCCTAAATATTTAGTCAGGCTTGTTGAAAATTAGATACTAGGTTGTAAAGCCAAAGAGGTTTTATGAGTTTATCCCTTTATAGGATTTACACTTACAGCAAGTAGAAAAAAGAAAGTAAAGAAGGATGAAAAATGCAAATTTACTTTGCATTTTTTTTAAATTTACATGGACATTGGAAATTTAATTTGATCTATCTGACTAGGAAATAATATGTATTACAGTTTTAGGTTGGAAAAGGATTTTGCATTGAGGTATCTTGATATGTCTGAAACTAGAAAACAGTTTTCTGACTCTTATGGATTTTCCTTAAATTTCTAAATGAAATTGCATTACATAAATATGTCTTTAGAG
Organism: Rattus rattus; assembly: GCF_011064425.1. Taxonomy (NCBI): domain Eukaryota; kingdom Metazoa; phylum Chordata; class Mammalia; order Rodentia; family Muridae; genus Rattus; species Rattus rattus. The sequence continues at coordinate 139,728,344 of NC_046156.1, forward strand.
TAGATACATTCCATAACATTTAATTTAGCATGAGGATAAGATTTTTTTTGCAGTACAGACTGTGGTATTTTCTTTTGATTTTTAAGATTGCATATTTTTATTTCATTTTTTATTGGACTTTTTTATTTAAATTTTGAATGTTATTCCCTTTTTTGGTTACCCTTCCATAAGTCCCCTATCACCTCTTCCTCCCCTTTCTTCTATAAAGGTATCCCCCTTCCCCAAATGACCCCTCTTTCCACCTCCCCAACCTGACATTCCCCTGCACTGGGTGTCCAGCTTTGGCAGGACCAAGGGCTTCTCCTCCCATTGATGTCCAACAAGGCCATTGTCTGCTACACATGTAGCTGGAGCCATAGGTCTGACATATGTAGTCTTTGGGTAGTACTTTAGTCCTTGAGAGTTCTGGTCCATTGGTAATGTTGTTCTTGTGGGGTTGCAAGTCCATTCAGATCCTTCAATCCTTTTTCTAACTCCTCCAACTGGGACCCTGTTCTCACTTCAATGGTTTGCTCCTAGTGTTCACCTTTGTATTTGTCATGCTCTGGCTGAGGCTCTCAGGAGATAGCTATATCAGGCTCCTGTTAGCATGCATTTCTTGTCTTTGTCAATATTGTGTGTGTGGGGGGTGTGTGTGTGTGAGTGAGTGTGTGTGTGTGTGTGTGTGTGTGTGTGTGTGTGTGTGTGTGTGTGCGCTGGGTCCCCAGGTGGGGCACAGGCTGAATGGCCATTCCTTCAGTCTCTGCTCCAATCTTTGTCTTCATAGCTCTTCCTATGAATAATTTGGTTCCCCATCTTAAGAATGGTTGAAGCATCAGCACTTTGATTGTTCTTCTTGAGCTTCTGATTTGGTCTGTGGATTGTTTTGGGAGGTAATTAGAGCTTTGGAGTTAATACCCACTTATCTGTGATGCATATAATGTGTGATTTTAATGGCTGGGTTACCTGACTCAGGATGATATTTTCTAGTTCCATAAATTTGCCTATGACTTTCATGAAGGCATTGTTTTTGATAGCTGAGTAGTATTCCATTGTGTAGATGTACCACATCTTCTGTATCCATTCCTCTGTTGAAGGGCATCTGGGTTCTTTCCAGCTTCTGGCTATTTATATTTATATAAGGCTGCTTTGGACATAGTGGAACATGTGTGTTTGTTATATGTTGGAACATCATTTGGGAATATGTCTAGGAGAAGTATACTTGGATCCTCAGGTCATACAATGTCTACTTTTTCTGAGGAACCTCCAGACAGATTTCCAGAGTGGTTGTACCAATTTGCAATCCCACCAACAATGGAACAGTGTTCACATTTATCAACATCCTCGCCAATATCTGTTGTCACCAGAGTTTTTGATCTTAGTCCTGACTGGTATGAGGCGGAAACTCAGGGTTGTTTTGATTTGCATTTCCCTGATGACTAAGAATATTGATCATTTCTATAGGTACTTCTCAGCCATTCGATATTCCTCAGCTGGGAATTCTTTGTTTAGCTCTGTACCCGATTTTTTAATATGGTTATTTGGCTCTTTGGAGTCTAATGTCTTGAGTTCTTTGTATATTTTGGATGTTAGCCATGTATTGGATGTAGGATTGGTAAAGATCTTTTTCCAATCTGTTGGCTGCCATTTTGTCCTAATGACACTGTCCTTTGCCTTTCAGAAGCTTTGCAGTTTTATGAGGTCCCATTTGTTAATTCTTGATCTTCGAGCATAATCCATTGGTGTTTTGTTCAGGGAATTTTCCCCAGTGCCCACATATTTGAGGCTCTTCCCCACTTTTTCTTCTATTAGTTTGATTGTACCTGGTTTTATGTGGAGGTCCTTGATCCACTTGGACATAAGCTTTGTACTGGGTGATAAGCATGGATCGATCTGCATTCTTCTACATGTTGACCTCCAGTTGAACCAGCACCATTTGCTGAAAATGCTATCTTTTTTTCACATGATAGTTTTAACTCCTTTGTCAAAGATCAAGTGACTATGGTATGTGGGTTCATTTCTGGGTCTTCAACTCTATTCCATTGATCGTCCTGCCTGTCTCTGTACCAATACTATGTACAGTTTTTATCATGATTGCTCTGTAATACAGCTTCAGGTCAGGGATGGTTATTCCCCCAGAAGTTCTTTTATTGTTGAGGATAGTTTTCGCTATCTTGTTTTTTTTTTCCCTCTCTCTCTCTTTTATTTTGTTTTTTTGTTACTCCAAATTAATTTACAAGTTGCTTTCTATCTTATGAAGAATTTACTCAGAATTCTGATGAGGATTTCATCAAGTCTGTATATTGCTTTTGGCAAAGTGGCCATTTTTACTTTATTAATCGTGCCAATCCATGAGCATGGGAGATCTTTCCATCTTTTGAGATCTTCTTTAATTTCTTCCTTCAGAGACTTGAAATCTTGTCATACAGATCTTTCACTTGCTTGGTTAGAGTCACACTGAGGTATTTTGTGTTATTTGTGACTATTGTGAAAGGTGTCATTTCCATAATTTCTTTCTCAACCTGCTTATCCTTTGAATAGAGCAGGCTACTGATTTGTTTGAGTTAATTTTATACACAGCCACTTTAATGAAGTTGCTTGTCAGACTTAGTTGTTCTCTGGTAGAATGTTTGCTTTTACTATGTTTTGTTATGGGTCTTAAGTTTCTGATCTTTCCAAGACTTTTAACATGACAAAGTTTTGAATTTTGTCTAATGCTTTCTCATATCTAATAAGATGATGATGTGGTTCTTATCTTTGAGTTTCTTTACCTAGTAGATTCCATTAATGGATTTCTGTATATTGAATCATCTGTGCATCCCTGGAATAAAGCTTACTTGATCATGATGGATGATCATTTTGATGTGTTCTTGGATTCGGTTTGCAAGACTTTTATTGAGTATTTTTGTGTTGATATTCATAAGGGAAACTGGTCTGAAGTTCTCTTTCTTTGTTGGGTCTTTGTGTAGTTTAGGTATAAGCATAATTGTGGCTTCATAGAAGGCATTTGGTAGTGTTCCTTCTCTTTCTATTTTGTGGGATAATTTGGACAGTTATTGGTATTAGGTATTTTTTGTGGTCTGATAGAATTGTGCCTTAAACCCTCTGGTCCTGGGCTGTTTTTGGTTAGGAGACTTAATTGCTTCTTACTTGCTTCTATTTCTTTAGAAGTCATGGGACTGTTTAGATGGTTTTCTAATCCTGATTTATCTGGTACCTGGGAGGCTTAGTACCCATGCAGTAAGAATGTAGAAGTTAAAAAAAAAGTCCTTATCCTCAGGTGAACATTTCAAATACATTATTCAGTGCTGCAGGTTAAAGTAAATTTTTGCACATACAATAATTAAATTCGGCTTAGGTAAAATGTGGTATAGTTGTTTCTTTTGTATAATTAATAAGTGGCCTTGAGAAATTAAAACTGCTGAGTTGTATAAGAAAGCATAGTGGAGATATATTTATCCAAGGAAATACTTACTTTTTTCTGCAATGGAAACCTCTTCTGTCAAATGGTATCACATATCTAAATCTTCTTATTCTTTGATATTCTAGAACATGTAATTATCTGTTACACTGAAAATGGGCTCACCTGGGTCCAGGAGAAAGGACATTTGAAACACAAGAGGATTTTAAATGTGTAGGATTCAGAGCTCCTGGTGCATATGACTGCTTTCAAGAGATGATGATTGCACCCCACAAAGGAAGGAGCCAAAAGAACAGTGAAATACTCTTCTACTAGTAATATAGCAAGTGCTTTTACAGGTATTTTAGTCCATAACTGAAAATATGTGTATAGTTATTGGTACATGACATTCAGTTTAGCTTATTAGCTTATGGAGTCAATTTGTGCTATTCCTTAAAGTCCTGAGAGTAAGTACTCATGAGTATAGTATGGTGAACACAGAGTTCCAGACTGAAGATACAGCATGACCCACTGCCCACCTTGGCTGATTACTTCTCTTCTAAGAAGTGATGGTTTGGTTCATACTTTGGAGATAATGTGCTCCTCACTGGGATGAGAAGAGCTGGTCGATGGCACTGTGGGTGCATAGGCTGTCAGTGACACACAGATGTTATGAAGACAGGAATTCTTCATTGACAGACTTTGTAGTTGCCCATTTTCTAACACCAGCAATAGCACTGTTAACCACTGAAATTTAAAATGATAAACAGAAGACCAAAAAAAAAAAAAAACTAACTTACTTAGAAGATGTTTTCATAGTTGCACTTTAAAGCATTATATAGTGAGTAGAACTTGGCAACTCCCTAAATGAGTGTTGTGGTTTTAAGATTTCATTTTGTTTGTTTTGGTAACACACAAGATAAGGATTATAGACTGACAGACTCTAAGAAAACTGAGGCTTTGCTCTCAAATCTCAGCAGCATCATAGCTACTTTATTGTGAATATCTTTAGGATAAGGCAAAACATTATTTTGTTAGGATTACTTGTAACTATTTCTTCAAAACCTCAGTTTTTCTAGTGCCCTATTTTCAAATATAGATACAGCCTTCACATGAGTTGCAAGAAAATTGAGATTAACTTGCAGTTGACAAGAGAACTCATGCTCAGCTGTGGAACCATCTGCTTCCTATTCTGATCATGGCATTACTTACTTTTAATTGCACCATCCTACAATGCTTTGCTACTTACTGAACCCAAGTCTGTACTTTAAGCCAATCATGGAAGAGTAAAGGAAAAAGAAGACTATGAAAGTGAAGGATGCACATTTACATAACACTCATATTGTATCTGCAAGAGTAGATAGCTGCTTCATATTTTATAGTTATGAAGTTCTATGGTTTAGACTTGTTATCACGATCTCTTGAGATGTTTTAGAATTATTGTCCATATGATGTGTGATATTTGTCATCAAATGATAAGTGTTTGAATTCTTGAAGTAATCACTTTCAAATCAACTTTGCTCCCTTCACAGACTCTTGACCACACTGTCAGAACAAGTCTATGAAAGAACTCTTTGACAAAACAAAAATCAGACTGAATTGTTTTAGTAGTTTTAATACTAAAAATGGCACTGTGGAAAGTAAATAAGGACTTTGAAAGCACTCTAAAAACTAGAATACTATTTAAAGTAGTCATTTTGTAAAAACTAAATCTAATTCAGATTTCATTTTTTTTCTTCTGACCAATGGACTTTTTTAAGTTTAGGCTGGAAAATGTTCCCAACATAACCATGTGTGGGGTTGATTTCATAGTGTGGAGACTCCCGTGCAAACTACAGAAAAGTATCTTTGAGAGACAGAACTGTTACTGCAAAGAGCTGTATTTTCAAGCTTGTTACATTTGACATCCTCTTTACAAAATACAATTTTAAATTGGGAACACACCAACCGTTTTTCTATTTAGGACAGGAAAACCTCAGTCAAAAGTTAGTACAAGTAATGGAATCTCCCTCAGAACAAAGCTATTACCCTAAGAGCAATGCAGTCAGTTCAGACTCCCTTGGCTCTTCTGAATATCATTTCAGAATCATCTCTGGAATCTGTGAAGAACAGTAGATATTTGTCAAAATAAGTGCTTTCCATGCATTAAGAAATTGTCATATGGCATTCACCACAATTCACTGACTTTTGACTTCACACAAACTTCAGCAAACATACTTCTGTGACATCACAGAGTTGAGAGACAGCAGTTTTGAAGTTTAAATCTGGAATCTGTAACTACAAAACCAACATTTATTCAATTATGGTATACTAGGAACTCCTAATATTGTGAAAAATGAATAGAATTTTTAAATGGTATAAAAACTCAGTATTTGCTGTGGCCTTCACCTTAAATGACTAAAATCCAATAATCAATTACTTAGCATCACCATGCCTTCTCTACATTGTACAGTGTTCTCCAATAGCCAATATCTAAAATGATGGGGGAATATTCTTCACATCATTATATGCTAAACCCTAAATTTCTGTTTCTATGAGAATAATCTCTCTAATCATTCCAAAAATATAAAACATCCATGCATTCCCATGAAACAGATCTTACCCTCATGTCGTTCTGATGCATCAGAGCACTTTTAATATACTATCGCTTTGACAAAATAAACTGAAATTTTGTGCATCCCTGGTGAACTACAGGCTCATAATCTTTCTTCCCATTTGGAGAAAGAGATAAGAAAGTATCAATAAAGCTACAGTGAGACTTGTAGTAGTACAATGAATAATAACATTACCATTGTTTTTTATTCTATAATATAGTATTCTGTGCACTAAAGTCTAGAAAATGTGAAAAAAATGGGGATCTGTAACAATACATTTTACAAGGGATACTTTAAGTGAAATACTGATAAACTGATTTTAAATTTAACACAGTATTTTTATGATACAAATTTCCTATACTATTATTTCCAGGTAATACTAATACATCACCAAAAACCTCCTAATTCAGTTTAACGTTTAGCAGCCAATGCTGCCAATCCTGATAACAATGAAGCAACTCCGTTCAGTTATGTTCAGATGATCTTCATTGAAAAATGGGCTTAAATACATGGAGTTTCAATTCATACGCACTTATAAGTTACAGGTATTTTCTTAAAAAGTTTCCTGTTAAGAGCTATGTGTTTAAATTTTAATTTTAAATTTAATTTAAATATTGCTCATTTGTAAGTAATATTGTTGACATCATCAGAAAAACTAATATATCACATTCAAATAAAAAACAGAAGTATACACATAGGCAACAGTGTATTGACTAATATTTATTAACGCTTATTAGCACTTTTTAAGACCACAGAGAGATGTAATAGAAAACCAGACAAATAAACACATCATTCCTTTTCCTACAGATACAACATCAAACTGGTGATACAGATGAAAATAGAAAGAAATGTAATTCTATGTTGATTAATTTTGCAATATTTTCCATTTGTGTATTAAGATTGTATATATGTGTATGTATATGCTTATTATGAACTTAATCTGTACTGATGAGTCTTCTAAAAATAACAAAATAAAACACCAATGGTTTGGTCTGAAAGCACAAGGATTGTAAAATTTCCTCATGGTCCTAAATCCTGTTCTATGATCAACCCCACGTATGCTCGAGAATACTTTCAAAGTTGCTGTTTCATTTTACAGAAAGATTTAGAGGTTCTTGGAAAAATAAACCATACATAATCACAGCTTGACAATTATTAAAAACTGACTTTCTTTTCCACCCTTCCTTACGGTTTAGCACCAGCACTTTTGTCACCTCTGCACTGAGTTTCCAAATGTATTATAGTGAACATGAGAAATATAAAGAACCCATAATGTTCACTTTGAGTCACGGTTATACAGGTCATTTGCTTGATGAATAAATGTGGCATAAAAATCCTTAATATCTGAGCCACATCAATCAATAACACTCTAACAAGAAAGGCTACATCCAGCTTCTACATGCACTCATAACATCATGAATTGCTGTTGGAAATTATAGAAATAAGCATGTAGAGGAGACACTATTAGTGTTTATTTATCCGTTTGTGTCCACAAGTGTGTGCAGATACAGGATCCTGGGACCAGAACAGAATGTTCTTCTCTGCCATACTTGCCCTCACCTTTTGGGTATTGCACTCCATCTGTAGTTTGGGGGCTCCAAATAAGCTCCAGTGATTCCCATTTCCTTTCTTTGTCAAAATACTGGTTACATGCATGTATAGCAACTTTTCTCTTTGTATATGGCTTTTGGAGACCAAATCCAGAGTCCTTATGCTTTCTCAGAAAGAGTTCTTACTCATTATTGAAAATCGTATTCTTGAGACCTGAGGACTGTTATGGCTTCAGTGCAAGTAAGGAACAATGCTTACATGTCGTTTGCACCTCCACAGCACTGTATGGGCGGGCAGAAGACACGAAGGTCCCCACTTGACCCCATGCAAATCAATACAGGACGGGGAAGATGTCCACAGACTCACCACTTGCATGCAGCTGACAGAAGAGGTCACCCAGAGGTCTGCCGGATTTGTACCCTATCTGCAGTAGCAACCACTACAGTGTGCAAATGTGTGGTGTGCATGAGGGAAAGAAAGAGAAGTGGAACGGTTTGAGCATTATGAAATGAGTTGAAACTGGAGATGCCAGGGTGGAGAGGAATAGCCTGTTTTGAGTAGCCAGCCTGCCACCTGAGACCATGGTGAAGTGCCTTGTCAAACTGCCGCTGAAGGCCATGTCTGGGTCTGTGGCTATACAATGCTGGGGTCAAAAACCATGGGGATATTGGTGGTATCAGCAGCACCAGGGACCACGTAGATATCCAGGTGCTGTGGGGAACTGGTCATGCCCCTCAGTGGCTCCCCCTCACTGGTGCTCTTGAAAGTGTGCCCCACCTCTCACCTGCTGCAGCACTTGGAAGATTGGTCTCTCTATGTGCCAGGCAATCACAGTGGAGCTGAACCATTAGTAGGGGTGCTGTTGGGGGCATGAGTGTGGGAGGGCTGACCTAGCATAGTCTGTCACTGGGGTAACTCTGGCAAGGAGGTAATGCTCCCCTTTCCAATTACCATGCCAGTTACTGTAGTTGGCAAATGTGTCCCAAGAGTCAAGAGAGTGGGAGAGCTGGCCTTGACTCTCACAGGCTGCAGCATTTGGAAGAGTGTGCCCTGTTCCTTGACTAGGCAGGGCAGCAGAGTGTAAGTGTAGTTGGCTATTGAGTCATGGGTGTGGTTGAGCCAGTTCTGGTCCAAGGGCATGAGAGCTGGAGAGCTAACCCTACGTTCTGTTTATAGCAGTATGGGTGGCTTAGCTGGAGCAGTGCTGCAGATTTAGATTAGGGAGAACAAATTGGCAGACTAGCTGAGCTCCCAACCAGACCCAGATCCAGGACTTTAGCCCACCTCCAAATCTACATCATCTGTGAACTGTTGTGGTGAGTGAAAGGGTCAGTTCTGTCATTCCAAAGCTTCATGATCTCCATGACATGGGGTTGCAAGAGGACAACCAAAAGGAGTCCCTGTAATGATCCAGTATTGAAGGTGTCACAGAAATCAGAGACTTCGAACCAGACCAATGACTCATTGCAATGAACACTTGCAAGAGAAGATGCATGGACAGAGGGATATTCTGTGGGAAACACTGTGACAAACTAGAGCTTCCACAATGAGATGTTTGTTTTCCATGCTTTATATTCTCTCTCTCTCTCTCTCTCTCTCTCTCTCTCTCTCTCTCTCTCTCTCTCTCTCTGCATGTGTGTGTTATTGATATTGATGGAGTCATTGCAAAGGCAGACAGCTGATATTAGGGGATGGGGAGATGAATGGGACTGGTGCTGATGATGGGAAACTCACAAAGAATGTACCCCAACCACAGTTTCCGCCCTCCTTTTTTCCTACTTCCCTCCAATCTTCCTTCTCTTTCAGATCTACTCTTCCGTTCAGAAAGGAGAAGGCCTCCAAGAGATGGCAGCCGAACACAACCAAGGTAGATAGAGTAAAGCAAGACAAAAGTTCTTATACAGAAGCTGGACGAGGCAACCCATAGGAGGAAAATAGTCTCAAGAGGCGCAAAAGAGGCAGCCATACGCTGGTTCCCACGGATATAACCCACATAGAGGACGTGGAGCAGATCCGTGCAGGCCCTGTGCTTGCTGCTTCAGTTTCTGTGAGTCTGTGAGAACACTGCTTAGCTGATCCAGCGTATACAAACATTTAACTATATTCTAAAATAGGAGGATCACAATGTATAGTGAAGCCTATCTTAGGAAAGTTTCACGTGGTGACATTTTCATATAATCTAAGCACTTTACATTGGAACCAGCTTTTCAGATAAAGTGCTCCAATAACCTTAAGAGATATAGGGAGACGTGGATGTGAAAGGTGATTTGAAAATCATGGGGGTGTCAGAAACTGCCTGGAATTGGTGAAAAAACACTAAATAACTCACATCATTGCTTAATCAGGACCTGTGTTCAAAAAGAGGAAGACTCTTGTACAGTTCCCAATGAGGAGTCCCGTGAGGGCAGACAGCTGATGATACTTCAGCAGCTGGAGTATATAGTATAGGTACTATGCTAGAGAGAAAACTTCCTGGAACTCAATAGTATTTGCTCTAGCAACATATACAGATATACAACATAGAAACATTGTAAAATCTAACAGTGATGACATTCCATCACATAGAAATAGGTAAATTATGTATGTATAAAACCTGTTCTAAATCATGAATCAGCATGTCTTTTCTACTGAGTCTCTATTATCAAGCAACCTAACTTAATGTTCAAGTACCAGATAAGCTTTTCTATCACTAACAAGCCAGCAAACCCACGATCAAGAAACAAAGTAATGTTGAATGGACAAAATCATGAAATAATGTTCATAAATGAGTAAAGCGTTCTGCCCAGTGCCTGCATTAGTGATTTTTTTGTCTTGTTTTGTTTCTTTTCTTTTTTTGTGTTACTCAGTATTCAGACTCATCATTTCTTGCTAAAGAACATTGAGTCACAAAGAGGGAAAGGGATTAAGGAAGGGACAGACAGTTGAATTAAACCTTTATCCTTATCAATCCATTATGGCAGAAATGATTCCTTTACTAAGATGGTGAAGACCAAAAACAATTTCATTGAAACTCAATTTGCCATGAATACATCCTTCTTTATTTTTTCCTTTTTATTGAATTTTTTTATTTACATTTCAAATGTTATTCCTTTTCCTGGTTTCCCATCCATAAGCCCTCTATCCCATCCCCCTCCCCCTATTTTATATTCATTTATTTTGTAATCTTTTGTATGGTGGCTAGGCTGGCCTTACACTTTTGGCCTGAAACTCACCCTTTTCTTCAACATTTTGAATAGCATGTGGATAGCCTGTTAATATAGTTTTAAAGAATATATTTTAATCTTATATGTAAAAATTCATGAATCTAAAGCTATCCATTTTCTTCTTGAAATAGTATCTCACAATGTAACCCAGACTGTCCCTGGACACATAATCAGCTGAATACATTTCTTAAATATTAAAATTTTGCACCACCATGCCAAAAACTCAAAACATATAAAATATACTAAATATCAATGAGATGTTATTAAATTAAAATGTAAATGTATTTGATTATGTTTATGCTTTTTAATTTTGGAAAATGAATGTTTCATCAACAGTTGCATAGACAAGGTAGTAAGTTAATTTGTCATAGTTGTCCAAGACAACAGACAAAGCAAGAGTGGAAGTGTCTTTTTTTCTTGCTGGGCTTGACTTAAATGCATAAAACCAAACAGGAAAAGCACATTGTTGCTGTCATTAGAGTTGAGGGAAACTTGTGTGAAGGGGGAAAGCACTAACTAGATTAGAATGCAGAACATGCTTCATTTTTTCTCTGAAAACCACAAATCTCAGACAAATACTGAGATGGGAAAAGGCATCCCTAGTAGAGCATGGGAAAGCTCATCTAGCCAGAGCTGGTTGAAGTGGGATGAAGCTAATGTTCAAGGAGCGAGCGGGCAGCTACAAATATGGTTTGGGAAGCAGACAGCAGTCCTGCTGGAAAAATCCTGTGCATCGTGACTTGGTAAAAGAGTTGGTGGTTAATTCAAATGCTACAGAGACGCTTTTTGAGGTTCCTAACCTCTAAGTCCGTGTTCCCATATGACTCTTAGTGAACATTTTATGGAGATTGAGTTGGTGTGAGAAAAGTTTCCTGGTGTGCTGCTTAGGAGAATGGTGTAGATTTTGAACCCATGCTCTTTTCAGTTTTTATTTTATTTATTTATGATACATTGATCCAGGACCTACAAAGCAAAATAGCTGCTCACGAACACTTAAATATATCCATTTTCCATAAATTAAGCGAATAGTATTACTCATAGTTTTAGATAACTGTCAGTGTACACAAAGTAACTATCCATACTATATGAAAGTTCTATTGAAGATTTTCACATTGCCTATATTTTATGTACATGCACTTTTATGGAAAAAAGTGTGTTTTATGGCCAAGGCATATTCAGAAAAAATAGTATGGTAACAAATACAAATAACTTTTAAATTTACGAATGTCATTGCTTCATCGGAATATGCCAACCTTTGTGCTCAGATCTGTGTGTGGATGTTCAAACTTGTTTGCCATTATTCCCTTTTACATCATCCATCTCAAACCAATACAATATGAGATTCAGTTGCAGGATTTGTCTGTGGTTTTCAAACATGTGTATACTTTTTTCTCAGTAGAGAGGTGGATCTCTTGTTCATCAAGCACATTATACTTGCAAGCTGGTCAGAGTATAGCCACTATTTGTGAATTGATAGTGACTTGGTAAATTCATAAATTAATAGAGTGAAAATATACCCTAGCTATATAACAATGGTTATTTTATTTCTCTAAATGAATCTCTAAACCAGGTATGATTTATTGGACTATTTGTATGCCATGTTTTGAGCCTGTCTTGAAGTGATTGTATATATGAAAGCAACTTTATAGCCAGAAAAAAAAATAGTGTGGGCTATTTGGTTTTAAACTTTATAACTTACAATTTGCCTTATGAAAAACCTTCCTTTTGGGAAATCTACAGTACAATGTGGTCACAGCATTGATTTTTTTTAGTCTATACTTCCCAAAACATAGCTCAATGAGATTATTTCTCAGTTCAACACTTTCCCACTATAATACTTGTTTTTATCTTGTTCATTTTCAGTAGATTTTGTTCAATATTTTCTAGAAACCAATTTCACTTGTCATAATCTTGTTTTCTATCCTAAAAATTTCTCTATCCACTGTTGTTCTTGATTGACATATTATAAACCAAAACAAATACACCAATTTATAGAATTTTAACTAAAAGTAAGCTCTCTCAACTTGGTAGCCATGAAACATACATTTCAAATATCAGATGAATATGTATACTTTTTCACATATTGAAAAGGTCCTTAACAACTATTGGAAGGTTTTGTTGTAAAAGCTCCTTTGGGGGAATGCTTGGCAACGGACTGACACTGTACATTTTATAGAGAAAAAATATTTCATCTTCTTAGAGCTTTGGATGGCATGCTTTAATTTCAAAAGGCCAAATGCTAATAATATTTAAGGATTTGTCTGCCAAGAGGAAAAGTCAAAAATATTATAAAGATTCATATAATTAAAAGAAGTGTATCAGAATATTCTTGTTGATGAAATTAATAATATATCAATAATAATAGAACAAAGGTTTTTCTGTAATATGTCAGCTAAGGAGCCAGGAGTAGGTCATTTCTTAAAATAGTGCGTGTAATTGAGGTTTGTAGCCACTATTCTTTATCATTAACTGAATTGCAAACATTTGTCTGTGTTGGATTTCCAAGCTTAGGAGCCATACAAAAATAGGTGAAGGCTGAAATGTCCTGAACTAGTGACTGCTCTGTGGTGGTGATCAGAAATTATACAGACACATGTATACCAACCATTCCCTCAGTACGACTGTTACCTTGAACATTATTGCTATTACTGACCCTTTAAACATATTATCTAACTTCAGATGTGATTTTTTTCTCCAAAGCTTAAATCATTGCAGAAATATATTTCATTGATTTAAAAATAATTTAATTTAATTACAGATTTAATTAAGAATTTATTTAATTAATCATTGAACTATAATGTTCATTATAGTTTAATTCTGTAGATTCAGAGCCTAATTCCTGTGTTTTAATGGTGCCACTGTATTTTCCAAGTTTTATAAGGTTACAGTCCTTTATTATATAGTTCATTTTGTATTAAAGACATCTAATAGAAAATTGTCTGCCATATTTTTAATAAATATTAAATGAGTACTTTAAAATAGGACATCATTTGCATAATACAATTTGAGACAACTGATAATTATGTTTTCTTGATATAATTACTTACCAAAACACCCATATTACCAACCTCTGAGTAAGTTGCACTCCAGTTCAAATTATATATCAATTGAATTGGTGATTTAGAAATTCATATCTTTGTGTGGGTGAAAGATTGTTACACATTTTCTTTCTTTCTTCCTTCCTTTCTTTCTTCCTTCCTTTCTTTCTTTCTTTCTTTCTTTCTTTCTTTCTTTCTTTCTTTCTTCCTTCCTTTCTTCCTTCCTTCCTTCCTTCCTTCTTTCCTTCCTTCCTTCCTTTCTTTCTTTCTTTCTTTCTTTCTTTCTTTCTTTCTTTCTTTCTACATTCCAGATTTTATTCCCCTCCCGGTTCCACATACCATAGCTACCCCGCTCCTTTGTCTCCATGGGGATATCCCCACACCAACCACCTCAGCAAAACTCTAAACTTCCTGGGGCCTCCAGTCCTTTGGAGTTAAGAGCATCTTCTATGACTGAACACCGACCCAGCAGTCCTCTGCTGTATATGTGTTGGGAGTCTCATAGCAGCTGGTATATTCTGCCTGGTTGGTGGTCCAGTGTTTGAGAGATCTAGGTGGTCCAGGTTAATGGAGTCTGCTGGTCCTCAAATAGGGTCACCCTCCTCCTCAGCTTCCTCGAGCTTTTCCCTAATTTAACCAGAGTCGTCAGTAGCTTCTGTCCATTGGTTGGGTGCAAATATCTGCATCTGAGTATTCCAGCTGCTTGTTGGGTCTCTCAGGTGGCAGTCATGATAGGTCTCTTTTTGTGAACACTCCATAGCCTCAGTAATAGTGTCAGGCCTCAGGGCTTCCCCTTCAGCTGGATCCCACTTTGAACCTGACACTGGACCTTCTTTTCCTTAGGCTCCTCTCCATTTCCATCCCTGCAGTACTTTCAGAGAGGAACAATTATGGGTCAGAGCTTTGACTGTGGGATAGCAACTCCATCCCTCACTGGACACTCTGACTTACTGCTGGAGGTGGACTCAACAAGTTTCCTCTCCCCACTGTAGGGCATTTCATCAGGCATTCCCCCCTTTGTATGCTGAAGATCTTTCACATCCCAGGTCTCTGGTGCATTCTGGAGGGTCCTCCCAACCTCCTGCCTTCCGAGGTTGCCTGTTCTGCTGGCCCTCACTGCTTACGTCATTTTCTTCCACCCAATATCAGATCATGTTCCCCTCTCCCTGCCTCCCTGTCCACTTTCCCTCACAGGTCCCTCCCTCACTCCCCATTGTGGTAGCTTTCTTCTCCCTCCCAAGTGGGTCAGCTTGTTGACCTTTGTGAGTTCTCTGGACTGTATCTTGGGTATTCTGTACTTTTTAAAGCTAATAATCACTATTAGTGCATGTCCTTTTGGGTCTGAGGATGATATATTTTAGTTCCATCCATTTGCCTGCAGAACTCAGGATGTGCTTGTTCTCAATAGCTAAGTAGTATTACATTGTGTAAATGAACCACATTTTCTGTATCCATTCTTTTGGCCTGGGATATCCGTGTTGTTTCCAGCTTCTGGCTATCACAAACAAGGCAGCTATGAACATGGTGGAAAAGGTGCCCGTGTGGCATGGTGGGGCATCTTTTGGGTATATTCCCAAGAGCAGTATTGCTGGGTCTTTAGATAGATCTATTTCTAATTTTCTGAGGAGTCTCCAGGTTGATTTTAGAGTGGATGTACCTTTCTGCAATCCCACCAGCAATAGAGGAGTGTTCCTTTTTCTCCACATCTTTGCCAACATGTGCTGTCACCTGAGGTTTTGATCTTAGCCATTCTGACTGGTGTAAGGTAGAATCAGGTTTGTTTTGATTTGCATTTCTCTGATCACTAGAGACTTTGAACATTTCTTTTGTGCTTCTCAGCCATTCAAGATTCCTGTACTATGAATCTCAGTTTAGTTTTATGCCCCATGTTTTGATTGGGTTGTCTGGGTTTTTTGGTGGTTAGCTTTTTGAGTTCTTCATATGTTTTGTATATTAGCCCTCTCTCAGATGTGGAGTTACTGAAGATTTTTTTCCCAATCTATAGATTGCCGATTTGTCTTATTGACTATGCCTCTTACTTTACAGAAGCTTTCCTGTTCCATGAGATTCCATTCTTGATCTTAGGGCATTAGCCATTGGAGCTCTGTTTAGGAAATGTCCCCCTTTGCCAATGAGTTCAAGGCTCTTTCCCACTTTCACTTCTATTAGATTGAGTATCTCTTCTATTAGATGACTTATCTGGTTTTCTCTTGAGGTCCTTCATCTACTTGGACTTGAGCCTTGTACAAGGTGACAAATACAGGTCTATTTTCATTTTTCTACCTAGAGACAGCCAGTTAGATCAGCACCATTTATTGAAGATCTTTTCTTTTTTCCATTGTATATTTTTGTCTTTTTTTTTTTTTGGTCAAAGTCTTATTTCTGGGTCTTCAATTCTATTCCACTGATTGACCTGTCTGTCTTTGTACCAATAACAGGCATTTTTTTTTTAAATCACTATTGCTCTGTAGTATAGCTCAAGGTCAGGGATGGTGATTCCACATGCCATTCTTTTATTGTTTTTTTCCTTTATTCTGAGTGTTTTGTCTTTACAGATTAATTTGAGAATTGTTTTTTCTGTGTTTTGAACAGTTGTGTTGGGATTTTGATGGGGATTACATTTAATCTGTAGATTTCTTTTGGTAGGATGGCCAATTTTAGTACGTTAGTCCTATCAATCCATGAGAATGGAGATCTCTAGATTTTCAGAGATCTTCTTTGATTTCTTTCTTGAGAGACTTGAAGTTGTTGTCATACAGAACATTCGTTCACTTGTTTGGCTAAAGTTACCCCAAGATATTTTATGTTATTTGTGGAGTTGTTTCCTTACTTTCTAATCCCATTTATCGTTTGTGTAAAGGAAAGCTACTGATTCATTTGAGTTAATTTTATATCTGTCCCCTTTGCTGAAGCTATTTATCAGCTGGAGAAGTTCTCTGTAGAATTTTGGGGTTCACTTATGTATACCATCATATAATTTGCAAATATTGATACCTTTATTTCTTCCTTTCAATTTGTATGCCCTTGATCTTTTTGTTGTCTTATTGTCCTAGCTAGCACTTCAAGTACTATATTGAATAGGTATGGGGAGAGTAGACATCCTTGTCCCCAATTATAGTGGGATTGCTTCATGTATCTCTTGATTTAATTTGATTTTGGAAGTTGGTTTGCAATAAATTGCTTTTATTATATTTAGATATGAGGATAAAGTCCTGATCTATCTAATACTTTTAACATGAAGGGGTGTTGTATTCTGTCAAATGCTTTTTCTGCATCTAAGGAGATGATCATGTGATTTTTTTCTTTAGTTTGTTTATATAGTGGATTACATTAGTAGATCTTCATAAATTCAAACAAACTTGCATCTCTGGAATGAAGCCTACTTTATCATGGTGAATGATGGTTTTGATGTGTTCTTGGATACAGTTTGCAAGGATTTTATTGAGTATTTTTCATCAATATTCATAAGCAAGATTGGTCTGAAGTTTTCTTTTTTGGTTGGGTTTTTGTGTCGTTTAGATATCAGACTAATTGTGGTTTCACAGAATAAATTGGGTGATGTATTTTCTGTTTCTGTTTGTGGAAGAGTTTGAGGAATATTGGTTTCAGGTTCTTTGAAGGTTTAGTAGAATTCTGAACTAACCCCTTCTGGCCCTGGGCATTTTTGGTTGGAAGATTTTTAATGACTTCTTTTTCCTTATAGGATATTGGCCTGTTTAGATAGTTGACTTGCTCTTGATTTAATTTTGGTAGGTAGTATCTGTCTAGAAAACCATGTATTTCATCTAGTTTTTCCAGTTTTGTTGAGAATAGGCTTTTGTATTAAAATCTGATGTTTTTTTTTTAATTTTCTCAGTTTCTGTTGTTATGTATCCCTTTTCAATTCTGATTCTGTGAATTTGTATATTGCTTCTGGGCCCTTAGTTAATTTGGCTAGAGGTTTATCCATCTTGTTGGTTCTCTCAAAGAACCAGCTTTTGGTTTTGTTGATTCTTTGTATTGTTCTCTTTGATTCTATTTGGTTGATTTCATCCCTGAGTTTGACTATTTCCTGCTTCTACCCCTCTTGGATGTGTTTGCTTCTTTTTGTTCTAGAGCTTTCAGATGTGCTGTTAAGTTGTTACTGTAAGATCTCTAGTTTCTTTATAAGGGCACTTAGTGTTATGAATTGTGCTCTTAGTACTACTTTCATTGTGTCCCAGAAACTTTGGTATGATGTGTTAACATTTAAATTCCACAAAGTCTTTAGTATCTTTCTTTCTTTCTTCCTTGATCAAGCTATCACTGAGTAGAGTTTTGTTTAAATTGCATGTGCATGTGGGCTTTCTGTTGTTTTTGTTGTTATTGAAGACCAGCCTTAGTACATGGTGATCTGATAGGATGCATGGGAAAATTTCAATCTCCTTGTATCTGTTGAGGCCTGTTTTGTGACCAATTATATGCTCAATTTTGGAGAAAGTACATCGAGGTACTGAGAAGAAGCTGTATTCTTTTGTTTTAAGAAGAAATGTTCTGTAGATACCTGTTAAATCCACGTGGTTCATAATGTCTACCAGTTTCACTCTGTCTCTCTGTAGTTTCTGCTTCAATGACTTGTCCACTGGTGAGAGTGGGGTGTTGAAGTCTCCCACTATTATTGTGTATGGTTCAATATGTTTTTTGAGCTTTAGTAAAGTTTCTTTTATGAATGTGTGTGCCCTTGAATTTGAGGCATAGACATTCAGAATTGAGACTTTATCTTGGTCGATTTTCCCTTTGATGAATATGAATTGTCCTTCATCCTGCTTGATAGCTTTTGGTTGAAAGTCTATTTTATTGGGTATTAGGATGGCAACACTAGCTTCTTTCTTGGTAACATTAGATTGGAAGACCGTTTACCATCCTTTTATTCTGAGATAATATTTTTCTTTGTTATTGAGGTGTGTTTCTTGTATGCAGGAAATGCTGGATCTTTTTTATATCCTGTCTGTTAGCTTATGTTTTTTTTTTATAAGTGAGTTTAGTTCATTGATATTGAGAGATATTAAAGACAGTTGAATGTTGGTTCTGGTTATATTTGTTTTTGTAAGTGGCTTTATGTGCTTGTGATTCTCTCCTTTAACCTTGTTGTATGATGCTTAATATCTTGTCTTTTCTTTGATGGCGGTACCTTCTTTGTGTTGGAGTTTTCCTTCTAAGCTCCTTTGAATTTGGTTTTGCATCTAAGTTAAATTAGTTACATTTTCTTTTGAAATACAGTAAAATATGAGGAACTATGGAAACAAAGATATTTATATTTTAAAGACTCATCTTTTCAAAGAAAAATGAATTTTAAGAAAATGAAACTTCTAACAAAAAATCATTGTTAGTAGATATGTTAACACATTAAAAGATATAATATCTACCAATAAGACCAGTTTTCATCATGTCTTCCTCTGATAAAGCTAAATTTACTAGTAGTCATATGCTGGCATGGACTCTGGTCACAAATGTTTATCTATATGAACTGTCATTTTTCAGTTGCATGTAAGTTTAAGATCATATGCCTTATTCATAGAGTAAGAAGATACAAATAATTTTATAGGTAAATATTTTATTTCTAAAATAGCCCAGGTGAGAGAGAGAGAGAGAGAGAGAGAGAGAGAGAGAGAGAGAGAGTGTGTGTGTGTGTGTGTGTGTGTGTATTTAGTAATTTTCCAGATATTTAGAATAAATAGGATATTTGTTGATATTTCCGTAGTTCTGTGGGACATTTTTTATTGGAATTGGTTCAGGAGATGATGGAGAACCTCACGTTCTGTGATTTGGACACAAGGTGCAAAACAGGGAAGCCCATATTATGGACTAATTCAAGTCAAACTCTGGAGAACTAGAGGTTGTAACCCTCAGACTGAATCTAGGGACCCACAAATTTTGTAGGAATATTGATCTGTATTATGGTATCCAAAGGCCCTAGACACAATTATATATTAGTGGTAGAAGATAGGTATTCCAAGTCAAGAAGAGCAAAGCAGAATTTGCCTTTCCCTTTCCTCTTTATATTATAACAGCTCTTAACAGATTTAGTAATATACTTAATTCTATACTAAATGTATTCTAAAAACATTCCCACAGACACACTTATTAATAAACACTATTTTTAGGTATGTGTTTATTATTTGTTCTCATTAAAATGACATAAATTAGCTGCAATTTATGGATATTAAGAAAATATTTTCCTATGATAATATTCAAGGCTTCCATGAGTGTTGGTTAACTGAATATTAATTGGTGAATATCATTTAACTCAGACACTAAACATAATTTATTAGTGGTAACATGTGTGTGCCTATATCTGTGTTTAATAAAACAGATAAACATCTAAAGACAATGTGAGGTAGCAGTGAACTTCAATTTGTAAACATAACCTAGAACAGAGTTTTATTCACTCTTTTGATTGTTTGTCAAACAATTACACCTCTGAAAGTTTGGTGAGTAACAATAAAGTTTACTTAGGGAAGACTACAAATGTGAGAGCCCCAGCATCTCCCGCATAGAAAAGTTCTTTGGAAATAATTCTCATGAAAAGCAGAACCAAATACACACATACTTTCTTTTACCATTTCTTCTTCATTTCCATAGAATAAGATTATTTTCTGTTCATAATGTGATAATATTTTTCATTTTTAATCTTATGAACCCTGCATAATTAATTATCTACTCCCACTTGGATAGTTAGACTTATTTTTTTTCACTATAATCTTCCATGATTTCATGCAAAAATATATTCTTTTTCAAAGGAAAAATAGCATCTTTTGTCATCTGGGTGTGATGCTCATTCCCCCCCACACACACATATACCCACAAATACACATCTGAAAAAAATATATGTGATATCATTCATACATACATGCATACATACATACATACATACATACATACATACATACATTCTTAAATGCCTCTTTACCCTCCTATTTCTCTCAGTCAATAACCCTTTCCTATTCCTGGTGAAGGAGTTATAGGTATGTCCTTACTTATCAACTTCCTCAGGTGTCTAATATTCACAGACAATTGAAATCTCTTGAATATCAACCTGAACAATTCACTAATTAGCTGAGACCTACTGGATACTTATTCTTCGAACAGAATTAATTAGTAGACCTCAATTAGTAGATTCTCAATTAACACATTTCCAGTGGCCCTATCTTCATTTTCCTTTTTACTTATTGAGACACAGCTATTATATAGGATCTTATTCCTTACCTACTTTTTATTTTTTCAGTCCTGTTTCTTTTACAGTTGCTATACGTTTTCATTTTCCTCATCACAAACACAATTATGACTGGGGTCAGGCAACTGGTGCTTGAAACTTGATGCTATCACTGATGCATTATCATGAAGATCAAAAACTCAACCTAGGATGAGGACTACTCTTTCTGCAGTTATAAGAACAAACTTTTAGAATGTTCTTAAACACTGTAATGATTTAGTAAAGTTGCATGTACAGGGTCTCTTGCAGATTCATGATTTCACTACCTCTGGATAATTGATTAGATTTCCAATACCAAAAATGATGGCTATCTTGTTAAGTATGCCTTACATCTCATTGGATAGCAATTGGTCACTGTCAAGGTGTGCATGGCACCACTACACCTTCAGCATCATCATAACATGCTAGTACTGTGATTCATATGCATTCTATATGGTCAAGAATGGCATTTGCTTCATTCCTTTGTAAGCTAGCATTCTCAAGTTATGGTGCTCGAGTTATGAAAACAACCAGTCCTATATGTTACATTTACAAATATACCCAGCACAGAAAGCTGAACAAATATTCAGGAAGAGGGGACAGTCTTATTGTAAGAACCAGAGGATCAGGGGATTTGTTGTGGTATTACATATAATTTTATGTTAGAAGCTACACCCAAAAAAGATCACCAAAATGACTGCCTAACATGAGTTGAACAAGGACAGCAGCAAACATGATAGTGTAGATAGACCAAAACATTTGTGTCCTCAACATTACACAAAGATATACAGGCTTGAAATCAAGGACAGATGAGAATGGGAGAAATATCCTTCCTAAGGGAAGAGCACACCAATCAGTTATCGAACACCAAATGATCAGCCCTGAAAACAAACATACAACTAACATTGTTCAGACTGAGGACATTGTATTTATGTATTTAGAAATGTATATGTTTAAAATACATGTCTATTTAACAATTAGTGGAAGGGGGGATGTGAACATTACAGAGAGTAAAGAAATTTTAAGGAAAAAATTGAATATGGAAAGGAAGTGAGAAAGTACATAATTATATTATCAAACTAAACAAAACAAAAATAATAAAAAGCTTCAACATTGTATTATATTTATTGGTTATGTGAAAGTAATGATTGGCAGAGCAAAACAACAGAGAACAACATATAGGAGTGAAATTTCCCCTTCACATATGAGGATTCAGGACTCAGAACATCAGGCTTGGCAGCAAGTACCACTACTTACCAAGTCATCCCACTGGCCCAGGAATTAAATGGTAAAAGTCAACAATTAGTCCATTGACTTCACAGAGCTGGAATAAGGATCAAACCAATCTGTGCATAGCATTTGGAGAATGAAAGGAATTTATGAGGAATAAATGTTAGATACCACCTTTGTCATTATTTCTAGAACCTCATATTCTCATGAGTATTCCATCTTGGTTTATCTTAACAGACCTGTTAGTGGAAATGTTCTCTACAGTGCCCATAATCCACACAAGGGTCTGGTTTTGAACTGTGCTTATTGTGAATAAGGATGTAGATTTTTAATATTACTTGATTTCAAATACTATGATTTAAGAAAAACATTTGTAAAGCCAGGATCTATTTTTTTGACAGCACAGCTCTAGATTTTTTTGAAAATTTCAAACATATCTGAAAGCATGCTTTCTTTCTGTTGAAAACCATGCTTCTTTTCTGAATCCCTTCTTTTTCTTAATGGCATCACCATCCACCACAACAGAATGTTCAGATGCTATGTGATATATTAGGATTCATTCTGAAATGAAAGGATCATGACCTTTGAATCAAACACACCTGGCTTCAAACAGGGCATCTCCACTTCCTTGCCATTTGACCTTGGGCAAATTAAATAACCTGTGAGCTTCATTTTTTTCATTTGTAAAATAGAAATATATATGTGTATCACACAGGGCTATTACAAGGACTAAATGGCATAGCATATGTAAAACACCTGGCATAGTTGTGGCCATTCAAAGCATACATACTTCATAAATATACATTGCCTCTTACTTTCTTCTCCTGCAAATGGAGGAACAGATCCAATTGATCTGCAGCTGGGATATTTTCGAGTCTTTCCTTTCTTTCTAATCCTGTTGAATAAATGCCTATTAATCTTCTCATCAAAATTTCCACTGTACAGCCTCTTAATCAATACCCCCTCCCCCGGTTCTATTTGAGGAACCTTTCATTTCCAATCCATTCTCTAAATTTCCACAAGTAGTTTTCCAAAACTGGTTCAATATTTCATTAACTATTGGTTCATCTCTCGGCCGCCCATGGACATAATGCTGTATAGCCACAGTGTATTTTTTTTACATGTGTAGTATCATGAATGACATTATCATACAAATTCAGTGAGTTGTGGGCTTTTGGGTCCACAAACATATTTATAAGATGTATAATTAAGATTCATACTTGCCTGAATCATATTTTAAAATATGGTACTAAATAACTACCTATTATAACATTGATGTGTGTTTAAGGTTGTATTGAATGATGTATTCTTGAAAAATATTCTAACTTTTTGCAGGATGGATATACACCAAAAGGAGAAAATTTGGGATGTAAGTTCTAAACTTATCACAATATTTTTTCCCAGTTCTGAAAATCAAATTCCAGCTTTATGGATACTGTCACTGAACTATATCCAAGGGCATTATATATTTTGTACATTTTGATCATATCTAATATCTGGGAAATTTCTAAATAAAAACATTTCTGAGTGTTGATAATATAATAATAAACAGAAATATTCACTAAAAGTGTAGATAAACTAAAACATTTTATGCATAAGTACATATATTTATTTATATGTAAGGATTATTTCCATTTTATTACTCTCAAGTATAGAATATTGTAAAATATATGTATGTGTATTCTTCTTATGGTCATTATATCTGTTTGCCTCCTGCCCCTCCCCCATTTTCTTCTCTTTTTCATAATCCTCTTACTCATTTTCTCAGCTTTTTCTCCTCTCCTCTCCTCTTCTCTCTCTCCTCTCCTCTTCTCTTCTCTTCTCTTCTCTTCTCTCTCTCTCTCTCTCTCTCTCTCTCTCTCTCTCTCTCTCTCTCTCTCTCTCTCCCCCCCCACACACACACATATAAATATTTCTTCCCCCTGAATTCTTGAGCTGGTATCCCATAGTTTTAGTTACCCTTAGTACACTGTCATCCACGCTTTTACTAAGATGGCCTATTATGCCCTGTTTAAAATATCCAATCTTTTTTCTAGGCTGAATTCTTCAAGTGTTTTTTATCCCTCCAAATAAAAGTCCAACTCTCAGGAGAAAGCATAGAAAAGGGAGACTATTTGAGAGAAGTGAGGGAGAGAGAGGAAAGTTGAGAGTCAGCCATTTCAGTTCAGTTCAATTCAGTTTAGTTCAGTTCAGTTTAGCTCAGTTCAATTGGGAATCAGTGCATTGCGTGCAGTGTATTGGTGCTGATTTCCTTTATGAACTCATGTAGTTCAGTTCAGGTCAGCAGTTGAAGACTGGATAAGGAGCCTGAAAATGAGGAAAAAATGCCAGAGATAATTTGAGGTCAAGCAGAGAAATTCAGTGAGAAGCTGAAAAAAGCCATACTGAATCAGTTGGCTTGGAGAGGAATTTTGAGGCAGAACAACTGAGTTGAACCAGCTAGCCAGAAAGAGCTAGAAAGGGGGGCAAGCTTATTCAGTAGTAAGCCTCCAAGAGGACAACTACATCAGGCAAATAAAAGTCACTTCTATACTAGTGAACCAATGAGTTTTTTCTTTAATTCTACTTTTTTCTTCATTAATTAATTTATTTATTTGCGTCCTAATCACAGCACCCTCCCATATTGTATGAGTTTCGCATTGCTTTATTATTTAAAACCATTTTATCTAGAAATCCACCCTGGTACCTCAAGTCACTGCAGGACTAATTACATCCTCTCCCACTGAAGGCACACAAAGCTCAGTTAGGGTAGCAGGATCCACGGTCAGGCCATAGAGTCAGAGTTAGCTCATGCACTAGTTGTTGTGGTACCCACATATAGACCAAGCTGCCACGCTGCCCATCTGCTACATATGTGCCAGGTTAGGGGAGTGTTGCTAGGTCCAGCCTTACTATACGCTTTGGTTGGTGGTTCAGGCTCTGAAGCGTCCAATGGTTGAGGTTAGCTGACTGCTCGTCTTCTTACGGAATCTCTCCTCCTGGATCCTCAGTCCCTCCCTTAACTGTTCCCAGAGACTCCTCACGATCCTTCTTATGTTTGGCCGTGGGTCTCTGGATCTGTTTTGCTGGGTGGTGCCTTTGCTATCAAAACCTGATAGGCTTATAAAAATGTTAAGCAAGCTTTTCAAATTTTTATCTTCTGGAGAAGAGTTTCCATGAGATTAAAAATATATATTGAATTCATTGGTAAATTATTCCTGAGAATAGTATTCTTCTTGGAAGTTAGTTTTACATTATGGTTTACAAATACATGTTAAACTATTAAGTAATTATGTTTTACAAAAGTGTTTTAGAAAATATCTCTGTTTCACCTAAGTTGTATTTTCGAACATACAATTATTCATGATATCTGCTAATTAATTTCTATCCTTATTTAAAGAGTTGCTTACTCAACTAGCATTGAGTATGAAATAATAATTTCATGATTATCACTTGGTGATTTTGGAACTATGGAAACAATAGTACAATAGATTTGGTCAATTTTCTTTCTGTAATAAAACCGAATATATTCTCTGCTAGGTACTGATGATTTAAAATATATGTAACTGGAGTAATAACTTCATCAAACTAATTAAGTGTAATTCTCTCACATATTTATTTTTTGTGATTAAGACACTATGGAAATCTATTATTTGATTATAAATTCCATCTGCAATGATGTATGATAGATGTTTCCTATATTTTCTTCCAATATAACTTGAAGTTTTTTTATCTATTGCCTATCTATCTATCTACCTATCTACCTACCTACTTACCTATCTTATTTATTTATTTATTCATTCCCTTTACATCATGATTATGCTCACCAATCCCTCCTCTCCACCCAGTCCCACCCCTACAAATCCTTATCCCCAATATTCACTCTAGAAGGGAAACCTCTTCTTGGATACTACCCTACCCTAGGACAACCAGCCAATGTCTCATAATTTGCCTGTGGTGACTACCATTTTACTCTCTGTTTCAGTGTTTTGTTTTTGTGTTCTTTTTTAAGATTCTATTCTAAATGAAGCAGTAAATTAGTCATTGTAGCCTAAATCATTTAGTTTAGCAGTTTTCTTTCTTCACTTTTCCCGTGTGTGTCTGTATGTATGTGGGTGTATATAATATAATATATAACATGTATATTATACATAAATACTACATTCTCTTCACAATTTGCTCATTTTCTTGTTCTTGGGAACAATGCTGCCATGAGCATGGGTACATATATCTCCTCCAGACAGTGATTACTGAACCCCCTGGTCATATTACTAATTTTTCACGAACCTCTTAACAAACATACTGATTTTCATTTTTAACTGCTTATTCTAGATTGCCTGAGCCAACATAATAAATCCCCTTGGAATAAATATTCCTTCTCTTGCTTTCAATCCTCTCGAGAATGATGACTACTAAATCCCCCAAAGCTTCCTGTTTTAAACCTTGTTTTCCAGCACGTGCAGCTTTTCAGAAATAACCTGGGTCATTATGGATATGGCTTTGTCAAAGGATTAACTCACTGAAATGATCATAGTTTGTTAGTGTTATTGAGGCATATAACCTGGTTGGGGAGTTGGCCAATGTGTGCATGTCTTTGAAGAATATCTTTTCTATGATACTTCTGTCTTTGTTATCTGACCTCCATGAATTGAAAATATCTATTGGCCTCTCATCATTTTGGCAGAGATAGCATTCTGACTCATCACATTCACACAGCAGCAAAGTTAGCTGGTAGCATTGAAATGACACCTCTGACAGTGTAAACTTACCAAGCTTTTTAAAGTTGTTTTCACAGGTATTTCTTGCAGTACCCAAAGGTCTGGCCTGCAGAATAGGCTTGAGTATGCTCAATTACTGTCACTGTAGAATTGTTTGACATAGCTCTGGGCAAGTACAAGAGTTATTTTGGAAACATTTAAGTTTTAAGATCCTGTATTCCTTCCTCCTTTCCCCTTTGAGAGTTCTTATGAGGATTCTCTTCTCAGAATAGGTGATATTTTTTAAAGTACAATATAACTACTTGGGGCCATCATTCCACACAAGTCATCATTTTGCCTGTAATAGAAGGAATAAATGCACAAGGTTGATACAGGACTGCCCAAAGTGCCACTATTCTTATGAGTTCAGATATGCTGGCCTGAAAAAGATCATTACAAGAGAGCTTCTGTGATTGTTTTTGTCCCCTCATAGAAGAGGTGTAGAAAGGGTCATATTCAGCCACTTTTCCAGCCAGTAGTATCCAATTCTGTTCTAATTACATGTGGCCTCAGTGAGGAACCCAGGTATATATATATATATATATATATATATATATATATATATATATATATATATATATATATGATTGGAGTGACTAAAGATGGGATTACCTCTGCATGGTGCATGTAAGCAATCAAACTTCACTCAGAGTGCCAACACAGCTTACTTTGACATTACCATTGATGGTGGGATCCACTTCTTTCACATCTTCAACAGTATCAAATTAAATATCATTTTAATGTATTTTGTTTTATGTTCTAAAATTATGATTTTCCTTTTCAATTCCAAAATAAGCAATGATATGAAAAGTTTTCCATGAATTTGCAATATATTTGGTCCTTTCCCATGATGAAAAGCAAATATTGAAATATTTTCCCTTTATTGGCTTTGCATATTTAATAAACATATAAATTTTATGAAGCATGGATGATATGAAAAGATCTGCTAATCTGGGTCTTCTCTTTCGTCTGACAAACAATGTTTCCTAAAGAGAAGAAACTCACAATTTTGAATTCAAATTTTTCATTTTATGCATTCAATTTTGACACCATATTAGAGATAACAAAGCCAAGATCATGAAAATTGTTTCTCCTATAATTTCTTTTTAATGCATAATTATTACAAAATTAGGGTTTGCTAAAGATTGCTCATTTTATTTCTTTTATGATTTCTCACACTCTTTAAATTGTTAAGGGGCTGCCCATGAGAAGCAGTATCAGTGTATGTTAGAGACTGAGAGGTCACTGTGTGTGATTGTGCATGTGCATATTAACTCATCAGTCTATCATTTATACTTATATCTGTTATATATTGGGTTTTAGGTCATTATCACAATTACTATAATTTTATAATTACTATATTTTACTATTGTATTACTAAACACTTTGTAGTGGGCATTACTATTTTATAACTATTTTGACATTGTTATTGTCATTATTCTACCTTGTTTTGCAAATTCTTTTGAGTTTCTTAAGTTTCGATATTGGAGTGTTTTCCAAAGATCATAATTATCAATCTAAATCTAAAACATTTTTCTTACTCTTATTGGACAATATTATCATTATCATCTCTGTTTATTTTATTACAAGGGTTATTCCTAAACTCTAGTTTCTGGCTTTTGTAAAATGTTCAGGTGCATTTGTTTTTATTATATTGCTTTGGATGCTTTTATGTAGAAGTTTTAAGAGTTTGTTTGCATGGGTGTCTCCCCATGCATGCAAGTGTGTGTACGTGTTCACACTCACAGGAGGGTGGATGCACTCAGAAGCCATACGAGGTGTCCAATCACCTACCTGCAGTCCCAGGAATTTGTGAGCCACCAATAATTCATTCTGTACAATATCAGCCTCTGAGAAAGCAGCAGGCACTCTTAACTGTTCAGCCATCACAATAGCCCTCTGTTGTCAATTTCTTTTTGAGGAGGGCACAGGATTCTTTGTGTATATAGCTCACTTCTTCAAAGAAAGTATTATTATTTCTTTAATTTTACCTGATGTATTCATCCTGCCTTCCAAGCAGAAGTGTTCACAGCAGATCTGTGTGAATTGCTCTGGATCATGGTCATTCCTTCACTATTAAAAACAAAGGCATCTGTATATTTCTATGTGGCTTAATTAGGATAATAACATTTACGAAAATTTTAGGTTTCCAAAATTGCCAAATGGAATGATTTTTAAACTTGGGAATACATGTAGCAGAAGTCTACTTGGTCTGGCCTCAGTGGGAGAAGATGCATTTAATTTTCTAGAATCTTGCTGCCCCAGGAAAGGAGAAGGCCTGGTGGGGTGAGGGGAATAAGCTCTCAGAGCAAGGGGGAGGAGAAATGGGATGAGGACATGTGGTAGGGGGCCTGAGAGGGGCAATGCCTGGAATGTAAATATGTAAAATAATTTTAAAAAATGACACTGAGCTTAATAAAAAAATGCCCTTTAGACTTGTTAAAATAGCAAAGTCAGGATCATCACTACATTCAAAATTGCACAAGTAACTAGTAGCTAGTAACGTGATTCACTCAAGATAGGCAGACACGGTCCTTGAACCCCATGACGCCCACTGGACAGTATATGAGAAGAGACTAAGAGCAATGCTCTGCTCTGCACATCTAGAGAGCCAGCATCTTGATAAGCCTTGTGGTTAAAGAGTCTCCCTCAAGATCCTAACCCTCAAACAAGAGAATTTTGTTAGAGACTGAATGGGCCTGACCTTCAGGTAAGATATGCCACACAGGTGCGCAGTCTTGGGGAGATAGGATTAGGAATACTGTTAGGAATTTAGAGTGAGAAAACTATGTTTTGACCCTTAGCATAATAGCATATAACTTTTCTTGTACTAACCATGTGTATCTATCTACCTTCTTGCTCGAGACAAGAACACTTGATGGGGAGTCGATTCTTGACTGCATAGCTTATTTTCGAGCCTGAGATGAACCAATCAGTCTCTGGGAGTCAGCTTTGTTTTCTGAAACTCAGGGCAGGAAGGTGGCCACAGGGGCATATGAGCCAAGGTCTCCATGGAAAGGAAGGCGGTTCTCCATGACTGCTGCTTCTTATATGGGTTTATGTTCATAACAGAAAACTGAGACAACAGAAAAGAATAGGTTGTCACTACACTCTTCCTTCTGTGGTCAAGGAAATTCTTTGCGGCATGTCTTAAAACTCTTGAAAACCATTTCTCCAGTTTTTGTACTCTTTATAGCTTAAAAGCTACTGAGATTAAATAGACAGAAATCTGCATATTAAAAACTTTAACAGAAACTCATTTCATACCAGATGACTCCGTTGCTTTAGACTGAGAGAGGGAAAATTAATTTTCAAATATTAATATAAACTTTTTTCTTGCTATTATGTCTATCATTTTTAAATAAAAACATTTTATGTATTGACTTCATTCAATTTTCATTATTCAATACTCTCCATTTCTTCACAGAGCTGCATCTCCGTCTGCTGTGACTTTGCATAGTCCTGAGACTGTCTTTACCTGGCTTTGTAGGGTATAAAACATACCCGGCAATATTTTTTTAAAGTTTTATATTAGGAGCAACTTATTTCATCATTATATTTAAAATACATTTTCAGTAGTTAGAAAATATTATATTATAGACAATTTTATAAATATATTTCTCTTTCGGTTATATGTTGTTTTTAATAAAAGAGAATGCTCTGAAAGCTATTATTACTTTTTCTTGTTTGTATGAAGTTTCTGATTTCTGTGTGTATTCTGGTTCTTCATTATGAAATGTTTTTATATTTGAAAGATCTTAATGATTAGTTTTACTATATTTCTTTCACTCCATTGTTCTTCCCTTTGACGTCCTATAGGAGTAAATGTTGTAGTACTGATCACTTGCTTACTGGTGGCAGCTTAAGTATGCAATACCACATGCATGATAATATTTTTCTCTAAATTTTGTTTTAGAAATTTTTATGAGATCATTTTTAAATATGCAAACATATAACTTGACTTTAAGTTCACTTTCCCCCTCTCTTATTTATTATAAACATTCTCTTCCATATTTTTCTGTTTTTATTATTTTTTATTTATGTATATATACCGAATGCTGCCCCCTTCTCTATTCCCACTAACAGAGTACTTCTTTACCCACAGTGGGAGACGATGCATCTAATCTTTGCTATTTTCCTATTTTTTTTTTAGTTTGTGGTTAGTTTTCCACCAAATTTTGAGTCATATGGAAACAATTAAAAATATTAAAGCTATCTCTTTTGATCAATTTTATGAAATAATGAAAACATACATATGCGTAACATTGTACAGACTGAGCATGCAATATTTAGGAATATATGCACATAAATATATATATATGTATATATATGCATACATATGTGTACATGTATACACACATATATATGTATATATATTCTTAAATATAGTTTGTACAATTTTACTCATATGTATGTTGAATATATACTCACATAACATTGATATGTTTTATATGTATAAAATATATATTTATGTAATATATATATGTATATATATATATATATATATATATATATATATATAAAATCAGCAACCAATTAAAAAGAGGCCATGAATTTGAAAGAGTTTAAGGGAGGGATTGGATAGAAGAAAGTGGATGGTGAAATTATGTAATTGTATTCTAATCATGCAATATAAAAATTAAAAATAGAAGCATAGAAAGCCTGGGGAAATAGTTCAATTGTTCAGGAACATGCTTGCTGCAGAAATGTTAGAACTGGAGTTGGAACCTCAGTATCTATAGAAACTGTAGGCTCACATAGGGATCTACCGATGCCATTAATTAGGGGACAGAGACAAGCAGAGGACCAGTTGATGGAACTTGCTCCATACGCAGAGGGTATCAGTGAGCTCTGGGTTCTGGTACCAAGACATCACTTGATAATTAATGCCAATCTGAAGTTGATAAGATTCTACATTTGAAATTTTTGAAATAATTGAAAACTTGAAATTCTTCTGTTCCGTAGATATTAAACGAACCTATGAAGGCTTTATTTTTAAAAAATCTTTGCCAAGAGATAAGTGAGATTGTAGAGAATTGATTTTTATTCTTCTAGTTCATTTAAATCATCTGTGCAGTACATTATTATTTAGAACTGAAACTACTGACAAATCATTTATCTTTCAATTGTTTATTTTA
This sequence comes from Rattus rattus, assembly GCF_011064425.1. Taxonomy (NCBI): domain Eukaryota; kingdom Metazoa; phylum Chordata; class Mammalia; order Rodentia; family Muridae; genus Rattus; species Rattus rattus. The sequence goes on from NC_046156.1 coordinate 139,760,423, forward strand.
TTACATGCCAATCCAGAGAGTTAGCTTTGTATCTCCATAACAACAATCAAATCTTATGCCTAATATTGCCCTTGTTCTCCAAGAAAACAAAAATCAAGTGCTTTGTTATGGACACTTAAATTCATGTTACAAACCATACATCTAATGTTACATATATCCTGTGAAGTACATTAGGCAGTTACATTTCTTGGTTCCTGGAAATTACATGTTTAATAATAACCATGGTGAGAAGACCCTTTAGAATTAGAAGTTGCTCATATATACTACATGAATCATTGCATAAGCACAGCTATTCTTGAAAACAACCAGCAACAGAAACGGATGTGCTCTGCTCTTGTTAACACTTCCTTTTATTCCCAGTCTCTCCTCCATGAACCCTCCAACTCATTTCCTTCCCCTTTGTGTTCTCCTCCTGCCCCTTCCCCTCCCCCTCCCTCTCCCTCTCCCCCTCTCTTCCCTCTCTCCCTCTCCTTCTCCCTCCCCCCCCCTCCCTTTCCCCTTCTCTCTCTTTTGTTTTTTTATTACTTTTTTTTTTACAGTCTAGTGGTTACCCCTCTCCCCGTCTACCCTCTCAGAGTTCTTCATCCCATTCCTCTTACCGTCATTCTCCAAGAAGCTGTTCCTCACTCCCACCCCCTGAACCCAACCTCCCCACTCTCTGGGTTCTCAAATAACTCCACTCATTGAGGTCAGACCAGGCAGTTCTCTGCTGTATATGTGTTAGGGGCCTCAAACCAGCCAGTTGGTGGCTCAGTGTCTGAGAGATCTCAGGGGTCCAGGTTAGTTGAGACTGTTGGTCTTCCTATGTGGTTGCCCTCTTCCTCAGCTTCTTCCAGCCTTTCTCTAATTCAGCCACAGGGGTCCCCGACTTCAGATCACTGATTCGTTGTAAGTATCTGCTTCTGTGAGCTGTTTGTTGGGTCTCTCAGAACATAGTCATGCTAGGCTCCTGTCTGTAAGCATATGATAGCATCAGTAATTGTGTCAGGCCTTGCAGCCTTCTTTTGAGATGAATACCAATTTGGGCAGGTCATTGGACCTCCTTTCACTCAGTTTCTTCTCCATTTTTGTTCCTGAAGTTATTTTAGACAGGGACAATTCTGGATTAGAGTTTTTGACTGTGGGAGGGCAACCCAATTCCAACACTTGATGCCCTATCTTTCTACCGGAGGTGGACTATAAACGTTCCCTCTCTCCACTGTTGGAAATTTCATCTAAGATCCCACTCACCCTTTGAGTCATGCCTCTCAATCTGTGGTACATTCTAGAGGGTACCCCTACCTCCCACCCCACCCCTGAGGTTGCAAATTTCCTTTTATTTTGCTGGTCTTCATAGCTTCTGTCCTTTTCCCCCAATCCAGTGTACCTGACCATGTTCCCCTTTTTCCTTTCCAGTCCCTCCCTCTTCCTCCTGAGATTGCTTTCTTCTTCTTCTTCACAAGTAAGATTGAAGCATCCTCACTTGGGTCCTTTGGCTTGTTAACCTTCTTGAGTTCTGTGGATCATATACTAGGTATTCTGTATTTTTGGCTAATATCCACTTATTAGTGAGTACATACCAAGCATGTCCTTTTGGATCTGAGTTATCTCACTCCGGATATTTTCTAGTTTCATCCATTTGCCTGCAAAACCTATGATGTCTTTGTTTTTAATATCTGAGTACTATTCTATTGTATAAATGAACCACATTTTCTGTTTCCATTCTGCTGTTGTGGGGCATCTGGGTTGTTTCCAACTTCTGGCTATCACAAATAAGGCCACTATTTGTGGAACACGTCCCCCTGTGGCATGGTGGGGCATCTTTTGGGTGTATGTCCAAGAGTGGTATAGCTGGATCTTCATATAGATCTATTTCCAATACTCTGAGGTACCTCCAAGTTATCCAGATTGGTTATACCAGTTTCCAATCCCACCAGCAACTGAGGAATGTTCCTCCTTCTCCACCTTCTCACCAACATGTACTGTCACCTGAGTTTTTGATCTTAGCCATTCTGATTGGTGTAAAGCAGAATCTCAGCACCGTTCATTTCCCTGATGACTCAGGCCTTTGAACATTTCTTTAAATGCTTCTTAGCCATTTGAGATTCCTCAGTTGTGAATTCTCTATTTAGCTCTTTAGCCCATTTTTTAATAGTGGTTTTGGTTTTTTGGGGGTTAACTTCTTGAGTTCTTTATATATTTTGGATATGGGTTAGTGAAGATTTTTTTCCCCCAGTTTGTCCTATTGACTATGTCCTTTGCCTTACAGAAGCTCTTCGGTTTCATGAGTTCCCATCAATTTTGATCTTAAAGCTTGAACCATTAGAGTTCTCTTTAGGAAATATTTCTACTGTGCCAATGAGTTCAAGGATCTTTCCCCCTTTTTCTTCTATTAGATTCACTATATTTGGTTTTATGTTGTGGTCCTTGATCCACTTGGACATGAACTTTGTGCAAGATGAGAAATATGGATCTATTTACATTTTTCTACATAGAAACTGCCAATTGACTAGCACATCTATTGAAGATTTCTTTCTCCAATGTATAATTTTGGCTTTTTTGTTAAAGATCAAGTGTGAGAAAGTGTGTGGTTTTATTTCTGGGTCTTCAATTCTATTCCATTGAGCTAGCTCTCTGTACCAATGCAGTTTTTATTACTATTGCTCTTTGGTACAGCTTGTGGTCAGTGATGGAGATCCCCTAGAAGTTCTTTTATTGTTAAGAATTGTTTTCACTATCCTGGGTTTTTTGTTTTTCCATAGGAAATTGAGAATTGCCTTTCCCCGTCTTTGAAGAGTTGTGTTGGAATTTTGATGGTGATTGCAATGAATCTGTAATTTGCTTTTGGTAGGATGGCCATTTTTACTATGTTAGCCATTCAAATCCATGAGCCTGAGAGATCTCTCCATTTTCTGAGGTCTTCTTTGATTTCTCTCTTGAGAGACTTGAAGTTCTTGTCATATAGATCTTTCACTTGTTGGGTTAGAGTGACCTCAAAGTATTTTGTACTTTTTGTAACTATGGTAAAGAGTGTTGTTTCCATATTTTCTTTGTCTGCCTGTTTATCATTTGTATTATGGAAAGATACTGGTTTATTTAAGTTAATTTTATATCCATGTACTTTGCTAAATTTATTTATCAGATGTAGAGGTTCTCTGGTAGAATTTTTGGGGTCACTTATATATAATATCATATCATCTACAAACAGTGATACCTTAACTTCTTCTTTACCAATTTCTGGTCCCTTGATCTATTTTTGTTGTTTTATTGCTCTAGTTAGAACTTTGAGTATTATATTCAATAAATACAGTGTCTGGGCCCTCCTTTGTGTGTCACTTGGTTGCTGAAGGTCTCCTGGGAGTCCTGTGTGCCTGGTTGTGGCAGATCTCCTGAAAGGCCTTCAGACTATGGGGTCTTCAGAGGAGAAGGCAAACTGATAATCTGCTGAGGTAAAGCACTTATTTATTTATTTATTTATTTATTTATTTGTATTTATTTGTATTATGAAACACATTTAAGATGGTTTTAAGTCTTTAGACATTTTTATTTAATTTTCCAATCAAACCAAATTATTTAAGACATTTTTCTGTGTTCCTTAAAAAGAAAATGTGAATATAGCTTTCCACAGTGTTCATCCGAACACACTGGATGTCCCGAAGATGTGAGCCCTGCTGTTGTTCAAATTAGCTTGTATTTTAATGAATTTTTCAATCACATCAGAAAAAAATAACAGTTGTACAGTTAAACTTTCTAAATTTATTTTTAAACACTAACAGGTATTCGTATTCTTGGTTTTGTATACCATTGTTGAAATGTATTTGTCTTCCTGGCTAGAAGCTTTTACACTTGGATTTTGAAATTGTAATTTTGAAAAAAGTCAAATATTGCAATCAAGAGCCCAGAAGAAATCCCTCATCAAATTAGAATCCACCGGAAAATTTGAACCCTAGTTAATTAACTATGCTCTTAAGAATTTTGCTGAGAAGTGAACTCAATTTAAAATTAAATTAAATAAATTAAATATATTCTAAAATATGATAGCTCAAAACTCATTAATTTCAGTCAAGCTGCTTCTAACCAGACAACTCTTGTTTTGATGACCTGAAATACCTCGTACTTCAAGCAGATATACATTTAACAGTACAGAGGACAAGACTTGCATATGAGACAGTGTTAAATGCCATTAACTTGGCTGAATACAAGAATACATATTACTTTTATCATTCAACCTTAAATAAAAGTGTAAACACACAGTAGTGCTTAAGTTTCTTAAATAGAATCATTAAATTGACTTAGAAAAATGCTTCCCTTTTTGAAACTACAAATTGTTTCCAATGCAAGTATTTGCTGGCATGGTACTTATAAGAATTTCAGCCTGTTTTATATAAGAAAATACATTTTAGCAATGCTTTTCTACTTCATTACATACTTTTATGTAAATATTATCTGGTCTAGAAAACCACCTCATACACCATATACATAATATTTCATTGTTTTAAATATATGAAGGAATAAGACATCTGTTTTATTCAATTGTTTTAAAACTGATTTTGGTTGCTGTGTAAAGGACTTTAGTGTGAAGACCTGCTTCAGTGTTTAAAACCTGTTAGATGCGGTTGTTAAAGATGGGCTTTGATTTTAGCAATTTATAGAAGGTGGCTTTTCAGTGTTTCTATCACAGAGTATATGGGCAACTGTGTACAGTGAGCTTGATTTAGTGATTTTATGATATAAAAGAACTTCAATGTGGGGTTGCACATAATAATTATATACAGTCAATTAAGTTAAATAAATGATTTTCTAACATTAAGAACAATGGAGAGGTTTGGTGGCTGTATATATGGACTGGACCCCACGTGCAATAGGCTCTGAATGGCCATTCCTTCAGTCTCTGCTCCAAAATTTATCTCCATATATACTCCTATGAATATTTTTGTTCCCCCTTTTAAGGGGGACTGAATTATCTACACTTTGGTTATTCTTCTTGAGCTTCATGTGGTCTGTGGATTGTATCTTGGATAATTTGAGCTTTTGGGCTAATATCCACTTATCAGCGAATACATATCCTGTGTGTTATTTTTTTGTGATTATGTTACCTCACTCAGGATGATATGTTGTACTTCTATCTAATTTCCTATGAATTTCATGAAGCCATTGCTTTTGATAGCTGAGTAGTACTCCACTGTGTAGATTTACCACATTTTCTGTATCCATTCCTCTGTTGAAGGGCATCTGAGTTCTTTCTAGCTTCTGTCTATTATAAATAAGGCTGTTAGGAACATAGTGGAGCATGTATCCTTGTTGTGTGTTGGAGCAACTTTTGGATATATGTCAAGGAGTGGTATAATTGGGTCCTCAGGTGGTAAAATGTCAAATTTTCTGAGGAACCTCCAAACTGATTTCCAGAGTGGTTGTACCAGTTTGCAATCCCACCAACAATGGAGGAGTGTTCCTTTTGGTCCACATCCTCACCAGCATCTGCTGTCACCTGAGATTTTGATCTTAGCCATTCTGATTGATGTGAGATAAAATCTCAAGGTTGTTTTGATTTGCATTTCCTTCATGACTAAGAATATTGAACATTTCTTTAGGTACTTCTCAACCATTCAATATTCCTCAGCCTAGAACTCTTTGTTTAGCTCTGTATCCGATTTTTAATAGGGTTATTTTGTTCTATGGAGTCTAATTTCTTGAGTTCTTTGTATATTTTTAGATATTAGCCCTCTATTGGATGTAGGATTGGTAAAGATCCTTTCCCAATCTATTGGATGCCATTTTTTCCTATGACGGTGTTCTTTGCCTTATAGAAGCTTTGCTGTCTTATGAGGGCCTATTTGTTAATTCTTGATCTTTGAGCATAAGCCATTGGTATTTGGTTCAGGAAATTTTCCCTAGTGCCCATGTGTTCAAGGCTTTTCCCCACTTTTTCTTCTATTAGTTTGAGTGTATCTGGTTTTATGTGGGGATCCTTGATCCTCTTGTACTTAAGCTTTGTACAGGGCAATTAGGAATGGATTGATTTACATTCTTCTACATGCTAACCTCCAGATGAACCAGCCAAGAAGTGCATACTGATAGGAGCCTGATATAGCTGTCTCCTGAGAGACTCAGCCATAGTGTGACAAATACAGAGTCAAATGATAACAGCAAACCATTAGCCTGAGATCGTGGTCTGTGCTGAAAGAATTAGGAATGGATTGAAGGAGCTGAAGGGGCTTGCAACCCCCTAAGAATACCAGTAATAACCAACCAGGGCTCCCAGGGACTAAACCACTACCCAATCAGTACACATGGATAGATCCATGGCTCCAGCTGCATATGTAGTAGAGGATGGCCTTGTTGGGCACCAGTGGAAGGATAAGCCTTTGATCCTGCCAATACTGGACCCCCCCTGTGTAGGCAAATGTTGGGGGGCAATGGGGGAATGTTGTGGAGGAGAACACTCTTAAAGAAGAAGGGGAGAGGGATGGGATAGGGGGCTTACAGGTGGGAAACTGGGAAAGGAAATAACATTTGAAATATAAATAAAAATATCCAATAAAAATAATAAAAATAAAATTTAAAAAATGAACAAAGGAGAGAAGACAAGTTTATTCAATTCAGAAGTTTGAGAGATACAGAGACATTTCTACTCTCTCTGGTAGTGTAGAACCAGGGAAATGTTAGTAGTCCCCCCAAAAACAGATAGGAGCCAATTTGATGCAACTCACAGCAGGGTCTTTATTCTATTTGATCTAGGTTAGGCCCCTCAAACAAACCACCATCACACAGGATGGTTTTGGTGGTGGGCAAGCCCTGAATATCTATCAGGGCAAGGCTTTATAGTAAGCAGCAAGTGGGAATAAGTGTGCAAGCATCTAATTGGAAAGTTACTCTCACCTTTAACATGATTGGCATATGCTGGGAATCATATCATAAACTTAATTTCTTCTCCTCTCTGCATTGGTGGTCGTTAGGCTTGTAACCTGGGAGTACAGGTTTGTTGCAAGAATAAACTGAAAATGTTGGTCTTGTTAAAGGTATGTCCTAGAGACATGGTCTTGCTGATGATTAGCCTAGAGACTGGACTAGGCTCAAGTTTTTGTTGGGGTTCAAGTTGGAAACTAATGCTATATAACAGTCTGTAAGTTTACCTGAGTTCAAACTTAGGTCATGTTCTCTAAAATGGAGTCTAAACTTAAAAGGTTTGGTCTCACAGTAGGAACCTGGCACAGATGTATAACTTTGGAATAAACAACAGCCTACGGGCAAAGTTTTTGAAAGGTGGTTAGTCCTATACCTTGTGGTAATTTCTCTTTATTAAATAAGTAAAAATCACCGTGCCCCCAGGTCAGCTCTGTTATCCTGTGTGCTTCAGAACTGACTGTTTTGATTAAATCACAAAATGGTAGCATGGCTGAATTGCAGAATTTCTTAGAGTGACAGAAGGAACTATATATAAAGAAGTATGTTTAGTTACATAGTACATAAGGTCATAAAGATCAAATATCATGAGTAAGAAATATCACAGGTTTTTTTAGAAGTAAAGAAAAACTTGAACAGGATGGAATACATGTTTCTCAAAAAAGAAACCATGTTGAGTTTTTAAAATGCACTATTTATTTATTTATTTATTTATTTATTTATTTATTTATGTGGAAGTGCTGTCAGTTGGACTGTGTTTTATGTTGATTAGACAAGTGTTGTATCTCTGACCTAAAGCCTGATCCAGGAACCCTGTAGATTTTTTAAAGTCTCTTGGCAGACAAGTCAGTGGCTAAGAGTAGGTTGTGAGCACACATTAAGAAGTAGAACCAGTAGTCCTGTGTGAGCTATGGAAGACACAAACCCAATAAAGTACTCTCCATTAATGATCAAATTTATCCTATGTTTTTATACATGTGTTTACATTTCACACTGTATACAGTATAGTAATTCCATAAAACTCTTATACATTTTATATGCTTTGAATTTGAGGGATGCTTTGAATATCTATGGTTAAGACCTAATCAAGCACACAAATTTTAAAACACATTTAATGTATATTATTTATATTAGATGTTGATATTATTATAAAGATGCTGAAGTATAATTTTCACATAGTCTACAACTTACATGCCAGACAATGGTTCCTGGACCATCCCTGCTCTGTTGTATTATCATCAGAAATATTGTAATAAATTATAATTGCTTTCATATCTACATACATACAAATCAACTTTTCCTTATTTGATTATTAACTTTACATAAAAATTGTTAACCTAAACACAATTTTTTATGCAACAAAAGTCAAAATTTGTTTTTAATGATATAATAAAAGACTAAAATGAGAAAATAGATGGAGGAGTAATAAGAATTTGGAATGTTAACAAATTTTAGTAGTTCATAAAAGAAAAAATGAAAATCTTGCATACCATGTATAAGTGAAATTACTGCAGTAATATAATAATGTATAAATATATAATTTTTTAGTATTTTAGATTTTTCATTCTTTCTATTTAATGAAAATAGATTTTTTTCTTATACAATATATCCTGATTATAGTTTCCCTTCCTTGTGGATCCACTTCCTTTCTGTCTCTCATTAGAAAGGAACATATTTCTAAGGGATAACAACCAAACATGATAAACTAAGATACAATAAGAGAAAACAAAACCTTTCAAGTCAAAGTGGAACAAGTCAACCCAACAGAAAGAGAAGGGTCCTAAGAGCAGGCACATGATTCAGAGACCCATGCGTTTTTACATTTAGGATTTCTATAAAAATACTGAGCTTAAAGCTATAATATAGACACAGAGAACCTGGTACAGCCCCCAGTTGACCCCATGATTGCTGATTCACTCTCAGAGAGTTCATGTGTGCCTTGCATAGTTGATTCAGAGAGCACCGTTCTCCCACTGTCCACCATCCCCTCTGGCCCTTACACACTTTCTATCCCCTTTTTCACAAGGTTTCTCTTAGATGAGCTCTGATGGGGCAGATTGAAGGGGACATCTGATTTAGATGCTCTTTCTGCAAAATATCTGGCTGTGAGTCACTATATCTTTTCCCATCTGCTGCCAGTAAAAGTTTCTCTGATGATTATGAATGAGGAACTTATCTATGATTGTAGCAGAATATTATTAGGCATCATTTTATTGATTTTCTTTTGTTTCACCACTAGTTTTATGCAAGAAATCTGGACTACTTATTCTTTGCTTCTTGGTTACCTAAGCAAAAAAATTAACTCAGTTTGTGCTGCAAAGATAGTTCTACAGTTAAGAGTATTTGCTCTTTTAGAAGATGCGGGTTCAGCTTCCCAGCACCCACATGGCAACTGCCACCCTTCGGCAATTCCAGTTCTGATGTATCTGCTGCCGTACTGTATTTTTCAACTACTGGGCATACATACTGTTCACAGACCTACATGTAGACAAAGCACCATACACATAGATTCTTTAAAGTTTGGGACAATTTACATAAAATTATAGAAACATAATTCTGCCAACTTGAAAATACTTCTAATTCTTGATAACCTTAAATGTAAAACAAGAAAATACATATATAATGCATTTGTCTAAAGTAGTCTTTTCTATGATGATTTTTCATCTTTATCCTGGGCATGGAGACTACTTATTCATGGTGAATTTCTGGCTCTTAAAGAGCAACTACAGTTTGCAACATTTGGTTTATCCTTTAATTCCTACATGTACATTTTCTACTTTTGCTTATAAAGAGAAATAAAACATAAGCTTTTAATGCACTGAAAATAGCTATGGTTTCATACTTTAAGTATATCAGACTACATTTATTTTAATAACAGAGGAACACTAGCATAGAGGAGTGGGATTCTAAGAACATTCTGGCATCTTATGTCACCAAGTGCACACAAAATCTGGAAAACTAAGCAAAATAAACCACATGATCAGAGGATGTGAATCCATATCTGAGTATCCCTCTCCATAAGATATGGTTCCAAAATTATGTCTTAAATATATTTTCCAAAGTCTGTGAAAGAAGTCTCATAGTTGGTTCATTTAAAACTATTTGTTTACTCTTTTTAATTTTTTAAGAAAATAACCTTCAGATTTATATTTAAAGAACAAGTAATAAAAAGTATAAAGTCCATTTTATGATGTCCCAAAATGAGAGAAATAAACAGAACATATCCTTCATGGAGATTTCCTATCAAATTTCTCATTGAAACTCACATGGTAAGTTGCAATGTGTCATGTAATGTCACTCTTTCTAGCATTTTTTATTGCTTGGATAATATACAGGACACAGTGAAATTAATAAAGGACAGGTTTATTTATCCTGGTGTACAGTTTGAGTGTGCAGTCTATTGTCATGAACAGCATGGTATCAGGACCTTAAGGCAGGGATCACACTGCATCTTCAATCAGGAAATGGCGAGCAATGAATTCAATTAGTTTTTTTTTTCTTATTCACTAGAAAATTTCATTCCATGGAACCAACCCCAATTAACATAATCTAAGAATTTCCTCACAGACACACCCAGCTGTTTGTTACTTAGGTCATTTGGGACACTGTTAATTGTAAATTCAATATTAAACATTACATTACCTCATACCTATGAGGATAGTTAAGAGGTCTATCTCATTTTCAAGGGCTGCCTCTTTAATGGGTTTATTTTCTTCCTCTTATTTGCTTTGAACACTTTGATAGAATAGCATAAATGATGAAACCTAAGACCTAAAAACTCTGTTTTTATGATAATATCAAAGTTCAGGATATAATAATTTTTAAAACCATCTTTATTAACAAAATAAGCAGAGTATAAACATTATCATGGCTTCCTGTGAGAGTTGCTAGAGTCCTGAGATGCTATCTTCAAGTTTTCTATTTAAAATCTTGTGACGGTTTGAATAGGAATGGCTCCAGTAAACCCATTGTCTTTGAATACTTGATCAAAGGGATTGGCATTATTAGTAGATGTGGCTTTGTTAGCAGAGATGTGTCCCTGGAGAGGCAGGAATGTATACTCTGACCTCTCAGAAGCTCAAGCCATGTCTAGTGTGGCTTTTATTATCTGTTTCCTGTGGATACAGATGTAGAACTACTAGCTCCTTCTCCAGTGCCATGTCTGCCTATATGCCAACATGCATCCCTTCGTGAAGATGATGTACTAAATCTTTGAAACTGTAAGCCAGTCCAAAGTAAATTTTTTGGGTTTTTTTGTTTGTTTGTTTGTTTTTTTTAATAAAGGTTAATGTGGTCCTGGTGTCTCTTCACAGCAGTAGAAATTCTAAGACAAAATTAAAGTAAAAAGTGTCTTTGATGTTTTACTTTACTAAAAAGTTGAATGTGAAGCTGCCATTGAAATTGACATGTAATTCATATCAGTGTTCTTGAAAGACTTCAGTAAAAGTTTTCTTCTGATCACATGATCAACTTGAGGAACATGACACTCTAGTATAGGAAACTGTACATATAAATTGTCAAATGTTCTGTCTTAATTTTTAGTTTTTCTTACAGTCAATGGCAAAAGACGTTTATGTCAGGTCCTTAATATACATGCACATTTACGATTTGTTATCAGATAAAGCATTTTGAATACTATCGAGTGGGACGTGCCTGTTCAACTTTTTAAAATGTTTTTCTTTAATTTGGAATATTCTATGCACATATGCAATTATCATGTATCCTTTTTTCTCTCTAACTCAACTAAGATGCCACTTGACAAATTCTCCTCCGAACTTCATGTATGTTTTAATATGGTCTGCTAAGTAAAATTTGTGCTGCCCACATGTACATGATATGGTACCATTCACTATAGCATGGAAATCCTACAAGTAGGCACATCCAGGTACATAATGTGAATGTTTATATTTATGTTGCTCCCAAAAACATTAAAATAAAATACAGTAATTATAATTTCATTTTTATAGTCTCATAGCTATAATTCTTTTCTTCAGTTCAAATTGCTTCCTGGTTATAATTTGTCTGCTGGATATAATTTCATGTAGCCTGTTTGTATCACCATAACTTCTTTTCAACTCTGCCAGATAATTTTGTTAGGAATAATAGCCTAGGTTGGCAGTCATGATATTTTATTTTTATTTAATTTTATTTTTCTTGAATATTTTATGCATTGACATTTCAAATGTTATTGCCTTTCTCCCCTCTCCCATACTCCATCCCCCATTCCCCTGATTCTATGAGGATGTTTCCATTCCTACCTCAACGCCCTGGAAATCTGTTACATTGGGAAAAAGAGCCTTCATATCACCAAGAGCTTTTCCTCTTATTGATGCTGGACAAGGCCATCCTCTGTTACATATGTGGCTGGAGCCATGGTCCCGTCATATGTACTCATTGTTTGGAGGTTTAGCTTCTGAGAGCTTTGGTGGGGTCTGGTTGGTTGATATTGTTGTTATTCCTATGATGTTACAAACCTCTTCATCTTTTTTCTAACTCCTCCATGGGGTCCTCTTGTTTAGTCCAATGGTTAGCTGCAAGCATGTTCATTTGTAATATTTGTACCATATCATGTACATGTGGCTGCAAATGGGATAGATTCCCAGGTGGGGCAGTCACTGGATGAAATTTTCTTCAGTCCCTGCTCTACTCTTGTCCCTGTATTTCTTCCTGTGAGTGTTTTATTCTCCCTTCTAAGAAGAAATGAAGCATCCACATTTTGGTCTTCCTTCTTCTTGAGCTTCGTATAATCTTTGAATTTGTTTTTAGATATTCCAAGCTTTTGGGCTAATATCTACTTATCAGTGAGTGCATAACATGTACATTCTTTTGTGACTTGATTACCTGACTCAGGATGATATTTTGTAGTTCCATCCATTTGACTAAGATTTTCATGTAGTCATTATTTTAATAGCTGTGTAGAATTCCAATGAGTTAATGTACAACATTTTCTGTTTCCATTCCTCCATCAAAGGACATCTTGGTTCTTCCAGCTTCTGGCTATTATGCATAAGGCTGCTTTGAACATAGTGGAACATATGTCCTTGTTATATGTTGGGGCATCTTTTGGGTACATGCCCAGTGGAGGTATAGCTGGGTCCTCAGGTAGTGCTATGTCCAATTTCTGAGGAACTAGAAGACTGATTTCCAGAGTGCTTTTACCCACTTTCAATCCCACAAACAATGGAGGATTGTTCCTATGTCTCCACATCCTAGCCAATATCTACTGTCACCTGAGTTTGATCTTAGCCATTTTGACTAGTGTGAGGTCGTATTTCAGGGTGGTTTGATTTGCATTTCCCTGATGACTAAGGATGTTGAACATTTCTTTAGGTGCTTCTTACTATTTGGTATTCCTCGGTTGAAAATTCTTTGATTAGCTCTGTAGCAAATTTCTTAATAGAGTTATTTGGCTCTTTGGAGTCTAACTTCTTGAGTTCTTTGTAGATACTAAATATTAACACTTTACCAGATCATGGTTTGGTAAAGATCTTTTCTCAATCTGTTGGTTGCCATTTTGTCCTGTTGATAGTATCCTTTGCCTTACAGAATCTTTGCAACTTTATGAGGTTCCATTTGTCTATTCTTGCTCTTAGAGCATAAGTTATTGGTGTTCTCTTCAGGAAATTTTCTTCTGTGGTATGTGTTGAAAACTCCCACTTTCTTTTCTATTAGTTTCAGTGTATCTGGTTTTATGTGGAGGCCTTTGATCTACTTGTACTTGAGCTTTGTACAAGGAGATTAGAATGGGTAAATTTGTATCTTTCTACATGCTCACATCCAGTTGAAACACTATCATTTGTTGCCTTTTTTCCATTTGATAGTTTTAGATTCTTTGTTTAAGAACAAGTGACCATAGATGTAATGGTTAATTTCTGTGTCTTCAATTCTATTCCACTGAATTATATTCCTTTCTACCAACACTGTGCAGTTTTTATCACAATTTCTCAGTAATACAGCTTGAGGTCATATCATATAAAAATAGTGACTTTGATTTCTTAATTTCCAGTTTGTATCCCGTTGACCTCCATCTGTTGTCTGATTGCTCTAGCTAGGACTTTGAGTACTATATTGAATAAGTATCAAGAGAGTGGGCAGCTTTGTGTAGTTCCTGATTTTAGTGAAATTGCTTCAAGTTTCTCTCCATTTAGTTTGATGTTGGCTACTGGTTTGTTGTATATTGCTTTTACTATATTTAGGCATGGTCCTCGAATTCCTAATCTTTCCAAGTCTTTTACCATAAAGGAGTGTTGAAATTTGTCAATTGCTTTCTTAGCCTTTAATGAAATGACCATGTGTTTTTTCCTTGAGTTTCTTTTATATAGTGGATTATGTTGATGTGTTTTCATATACTGAACCATGCTTGCATCCCAGGAATGAAGCTTACTTAACCAGGATGAATGATAGTTTTGATGTGCTCCTGGATTTAGTTTGTATTTTATTGCATATTTTAGCATTTATATTCTTGAGGGAAATGGTCTGTAGTCTTTTTCCTGGTAGGATCTTTGTGTGGTTTGGGTATAAGTGTAATTGTGGATTCAAAGGACAAATTGGGTAGTGTTACTTCTGTTTCTATTTTGTGGAATACTTTGAAGAGTATTGGTATTAGGTCGTCTTTGAAAGTCTGATTGAATTCTACACTAAACCTATCTGGTCCTGGGCTCTTTTTGTTGAGAGACTTTTAATGACTGCTTCTATGTCTTTGGGGGTTATGGGACTGTTTAGATGCTTTCTAATCCTGACTTAATGTTAGTACCTGGTTTCTGTCTAAAAAAATTTCCATTTTCTCCAGATTCCAGCTTTTTTTTGATTACAGGCTTTTGTAGTAGGATTGAATAATTTTTTGAATTACCTCAGTTTCTGTTGTTATGTCTTCTTTTTCATTTCTGATATTGTTCATTTAGATACTCTCTCTGCTCTCTGGTTATTCTAGTAAGGGTTTTTTTTATCTTGTTGACTTTCTCAAAGAACCAGCTCCTGGTTTTGTAGATATTTTGTGTAGTTCTTTTGGTTTCTTGTTTGATTTCAGCTCCGAGTTTGATCATTTTTGCAGTCTACTTTTCTTGAGTGAATTATCTTCTTCTTCTTCTTCTTCTTCTTCTTCTTCTTCTTCTTCTTCTTCTTCTTCTTCTTCTTCTTCTTCTTCTTCTTCTTTTTTTCTCTTTCTCCTTTCCTTCATTTCTTTTTTTCCTTTTTTTTTTTCTTCTCCTCCTCCGCCTTTCTTCTCCTCCTCTTTCTCCTTCTTTTTCTCCTTCTCCTTCTCCTTCTCCTTCTCTTCTCCTTCTCCTCCTCCCTCCTCCTCCTCCTCCTCCTCCTCCTCCTCCTCCTTCTTCTTCTCCTCTTCTTTCTTCTTTCTTCTTTTTTTTTGGAGGGGGGCTTTCAGGTATGCTGTCAAATTGTTAGTGTATGCTCTCTCCAAATTCTTTTCGGAGGCACACAGAGCTATCAGTTTTCCTCTTTGCACTGCTCTCATTATGTCCCATAAATTTGGGTGTGCATCTTTAATTTCTATATTTATATTTTCCTTGACCAAGTTATCATTGAGTAAAGTGTTGTTAAACTTCCATGTGATGTGGGCTTCCTGTTGTTTTTTGTTGCAATTGAAGATCAGCCTTAGTTCGTGGTGATCTGATAGGATGTGGAATTATTTTAATATCCTTGCATCTATTGAGACATGGTTTGTGACCATTTACATGATCAATTTTACAAAGCTACCATCAGATGCTGAGAAGAAGGTATATTCTTTTGTTTTAGGATGAAATATTCTATAGATGTCAGTTAAATCCATTTGGTTCAGAACTTCTGTTAGTTTCATTGTGTTTCTGTTTAGTTTCTGTTTCCATGATCTGTCCACTGATGAGAGTGGTGCGTTGAAGTCTTCTACTATTATTGTGTGCTGCAATGAATGCTTTGAGCATGAGTAAAGTTTCTTAAAGAGTAGACATGGATAGTCCCATGACTACAGCTGCATATGTAGCAGAGGAAGACCTTGTTGGGCAAAAATAGGAAGAGAGGCCCTTGGTCCTGCCACAGTGTAAGGGAATATCAGAGTGCGGAAATGGGAAGGAGTAGGTGGATGGGTGGGGGAACACTTTCATAGAAGAAATGGGAGGGAGGGTGGGATAGGGGGTTTATGAACAGGAAACTGGGAAAGGGGATAACATTTGAAATGTAAATAAAAGTATCTAATAAAAATTAAAGTTTCTTTCATGAACGTGTGTGCCCTTGCATTTGGAGCATAGATACTCAGAATTGAGATCTCATCTTTGTAGATTTTTCCTTTGATGAATATGCAGTGTACTTATTTATCTTTTTGAATAACCTTGGGTTGAAAGTCGATTTTACTTGATATTAGAATGACTACTCTAGCTTGTTTCTTGAGACCATTTTCTTGAAAAAACTTTCCCAACTTTTTACTCTTAGGTAGTGTCTGTTTTTGTCACTGGGTATGTTGTAGTATATGATTTGTCATGGTTTTCTGTATGCAGCAAAATGCTGTGTCCTGTTTATGTATCCACTCCATTAGTCTATGTCTTTTAATTGGAGAATTGAGTCCATTGATATTAAATGATATTAAGGAATAGTGGTTGTTGTTTTCTGTCATTTTTATTGTTAGAGGTAAATTATATTTGTGTGGCTACCTTCTTTTGGTTTGTTGCAGGAAGATTACTTTCTTGCTATTTCTAGGGTGTAGTTTTCCTATCTATCAAGGATCTTATAGCTTTCATAGTCTGTGTTAAGAAGTCTGCTGTAATTCTGATAGGTCTACCTTTATATGTTACTTGACATTTTTCTCTCACTCCTTTTAATATTTTTTTCTTTGTTTTATGTGTTTGGTGTTTTGACTACTATGTGACAGGAAGAATTTCTTTTCTGGTCCAATCTGTTTGGAGTTCTGCAGGTTTCTTGTATGTTCATGGGCATCTCCTTCATTAGAGAAGTTTTCTTCTATAATTTTGTTCAAGATGTTTACTGGCCCTTTAAGTTGGGAATATTTGTTCTCTTCTTAGGTTTGGTCTTCTCATTATATCCTGGATTTCCTGGATCTTTTGGGTTAGGAGTTTTTGGGATTTTTTTTTTTTTTGCATTTTCTTTGACTATTGTGTCAATGTTTTCTACGGTATCTTCTGCTCCTGAGATTCTCTCTTCAATCTCTTGTATTCTGTTGGTGATTTTTACATTTATGACTCCTGATCTCTTTTCTAGGTTTTCTATCTCCAGAGTTTTCTCCATTTGTGATTTCCTTATTGTATTTATTTCCATATTTAGATCCTGGATGGTTTTGTTTAATTCCTTCGCCTGTTTGATTGTATTTTTTTGTAATTCTTTAAGGGATTTTTGTGTTTCCTGTTTAAGGGCTTCTACTTGTTTACCTCTGTTCTCCTGTATTTCTTTAAGGGAATTATTAATGTCCATCTTAAGGTCTTCTATCATCATCATGAGATGTGATTTTTTTAAATCTAAATCTTGTATTTCCAGTGTGTTGGGATATCCATTATTTTCTATGGTGGGAGAACTGGGTTCTGATGATATTGGTTGCTTAGGTTCTTGCACTTGCCTCTTGCTATCTAGTTATCTAATATCTCTGATATTAGTTGGTCTTGCTGTTTTTGACTGGAGCTTGTCCCTCCTGTGGGCCTGTGAGCCTATGATCTAAAGAGTGAGAGGGCTCTTGGGAGACCAGCTCTCTGAGTGCAGATTTTGGGTCCCAGAGCTTTGGGACATCCCCAGCTCTGTGTGCAGATGGAGATCAGAAGGGGCCTGTCTTAGGCTGCCCTGTGGCTTTCAAGCCCTGTGCACTCCAGGAGCTCTATTGTGATAGTCAGTGGAGAGAAAGTGGGGTTCCACCTGTGGGCTGTGGGCTTAGCAGGGAGAACACTCCTA
This sequence comes from Rattus rattus, assembly GCF_011064425.1. NCBI lineage: Eukaryota > Metazoa > Chordata > Mammalia > Rodentia > Muridae > Rattus > Rattus rattus. Next base: position 139,778,186 of record NC_046156.1, read on the forward strand.
CAGACAAGCTCTCTCCACACAGGTTTTGTGCTTAAGGGCTATGGGACAGTCCCAGCTCTGGGTGCAGATACCATGATATAAAATTCATAATGCAATGCTTCAGGTTCTTCTCTATTTCAAAGAGTTCATTGAGGAAGCAGCTCCTTTTGTAATATCTATCTTTTGTATGTGACGTGTGTGTGTGTGTGTGTGTGTGTGTCGCGCATTTATTTTACTACTTTCCACATTCTTTTTTTGTTCTATAATTTACTGTTTTAACAATGAACTGTTGTGGGAATTTTCTTTTTCTTTTCTTGTTTGCAAGGGAGGTATTCTTCCTGATGCTTTCTGTGTTTCTTGTATTAGTGTAAGTATGTGTTTGCTTAGTTTGGGAAAATTCTCTTCTATGATCTTCTTGAAGAATGGCTCTATGCTATTGATTTAGGACTTGTTTCTGTTATATAATGTGTATAGTTCAACTATTTTGTCTTTTCATGATGCCCCATGTTTTCTGTATATTATTTTCCCATGCTTACTTTTTATCATTATTACTTCATTTTTGAGATTAAGTTATAGGAGACACTACCATTACCAGTTTACTAAATAAACATAATCCCTAACTATTTTTGTAAGCTTTTCATATTGTTTGTTTTTTTCTAGTTCCTCTTTTTTATCTTTATGTCCTAATATTCCATCTCCTTTGTGGCAAAATCTACTTAGAAGGATTTCCCTGATGTTACCTAATTGGGTTATTGAACTTTCCAATTCCTCCTTCATTTGAGCTTAAGTTCCATTCAATATTTTTCTGCTTTGAACTTTGTTCTCAAATTCTGTATTGACCGTGTTATTTCATTCAGGTGTACATTTGGTTTTCTTGGGCATCACTTAGGTGGTCATCTTCTCTATATCCGCTGAGCTGTGTTACCCTATTCCTTTAACTCATCCAATTCTTTGATAACATTCTGATGACCTTTTAAGTTTGGCATGCTGAGGTTCATCTAGGTATGACTCATTGGAGAATATTTCTATAGGACTAGTTAATTTTGAGGCAAGATACACTTTCTTGTCCATTCATATTATTTTCATTGTGAGGCACGGGAACATGGGCATTAGTGTTACTTTCATGTGTGCATGCTGGCCTGGTGCATATCATGTTTCTCAGTCCCATACCTGGAGGTTAGGAAAGGTGAGGATGGGGCTCAGAAGGCTAGACTGGTTCTGTTTAAGGCAACAGATGTTCCCTTAGAAACTGGGAAAGGTACAGGTAGGTGAAGCCCAGGCATATTCACCAGGCTAGACCAGAGCACAGGTTGTAAGTGCCTGACTGGACCAGGAGAATGAATCTAGCATAAGGAGCTGCAGAATGAACAGTGTGTGAAAAGAAAAAACAGGGGGGCTTTGTTGAGTTATGTAGCTCAATACGGAAGATGGGGAAGGGTAATTAATAACATTAAGGATGTTTCAAAAGCCATAATCACATCATTATTTGTATTTACCTTAAATTATATATAACACATAGAAGTGTATGTGTATATTTGTATATATATTGATGTATATAAGTGTATGTGTTTATAAATAGG